>NC_092813.1:10400635-10523135 GCF_040954645.1 Diabrotica undecimpunctata
TTCATTATTATCGTTTAACAAGGTAAAGTAGGGATTTACATTACAAGAGGATAAGCTGTTTAGAATATTTATACAAATTTCTTTATTGGGAGAAATTGTATCTCTATTGCCAAAATATGTTTTAAATTTTTTAACTGTATTCCAGATTTTGCTGATTGGTGTATCTCGATTAAGGGTCTCACAAAATGCTCTAAAACTTATCCGTTTCTTAATTTGAAGTGGCCTCTTCACAAAAGCCTTCACTTTATTACAATTTATGTAGTTTTCCAACGTCTGATTTTCAATGTAATTCTTAATTGATTCTCTTATTTTTAATATCAATTGCTCATACTCATCATCCCATTATGGTACACTCTTACCATTCGGCTTGTACATTTGATATGGAATATTTTCTTGTGCGCTTGAGTTGATTATTTCATATCATTTATTATATCTTACATCATGTAAAACATGCATTTTCTTTTCAATAGTATCTGCATATCTAGACCATTTTGCTTTTTTAAAATTACGTTTTCTACATGGCGGTGGACTTGTAGATGTCTGGATTTGATTGTATTCGCATACTGTTGGAAATGATCACTACGTCCAGTGTCAGAATATACCCACCTATGACACTTGGTTGCAATATTTTGACTGACAATGGTTAGATCTACTGCTGATGAGTTCTGACCAGGCAATACCATTCTAGTAGGGGTTTCATAATTTATTATTACTAATTGATCTTTCTCTAAGGATTCCTTTATTATGTTTCCATTATGGTCACTAATAGCACAGCCCCATAATGGATAATAAGCATTTAGATCCCCCATAATTATAACGGGTGTACCAATATTTTGAACTAAATTATTCCATAATGGTTTTGTTATCTTTTTACCAGAAGGATTATAAATATTAATGACATTTAGTTTAAATTTTGTCAGTCTTGTACCTATTATTTGAAGATTTTCTCCACTACCACAGTCGAAAATTCCTATACTATTATGATCAAAGCAATTCTTAAATAAAATCATGATGCCACTATATCCATCATATCTATCATCTCTATATACATAATAATTTTTTATTTTAAAGATAAAACTATTAACTGTCCAGGTTTTATTTAATAGAACTATATCTGGTTTGATATCATTAATAAATATATTTAGATTATCATAATTTGCTTTAAGACTTCTGATGTTCCACAGCATAAGTGTGAAACATTCTTGTGATTTGTTATATTGATTAACTTGAGTCATCCTTTCCTATGGATGAATCAACATTTTCTGTTTTTGATTTTGTGATAAAATTAAAAACATGTTCTCTATCTGTTTTGTTTAATTTAGTAGCCATATTCATTATAATCTGGAGAGACTGAGAGTCATCCCTTCCAGGGGTAGTTACATTCCATTCATTATTGTTATAATATTTGTTACTAAAAAACTTATGTTTTTTCTGTATGTACTCTTCCATTAGGATTCAATAAATATTCATTATGTTCTGAATTCCTTTTCTTTGTGCTCTGGTCTGGGGCTGGTCTTTTCTTTGCTTTAACTGCAATACTATATGTATTTGTCTTTACTTGATTGGCTACATACCCTCTTCTGCGTGACTTTCGGGATATGTCTATATCTGAATTTTCCTTATCTGGCAAGCTGGGAAAATCCAAAGGGTGCACATTGAATTTATTATTACTTTTAACCTTAGGTATCTTTTCTATTGCCTCAAAGAAAGATATATTTTCTAGAGACATCATCTCTCTTATTTTTTTTGTCTGGTATACTCTGGACATTGTCTACGTATCACTATCACAATGTACACATTTCATTATGCATCTCTGATTAAAATCGTGAATTTCCGCACAATTAATACATTTGTTATTTTTTGTTTTACATATATTTTTTGTATGCCCATAATTCAAGCATTTGTAGCACTGAATCACTGGCATAATATAAGGTAGAATGCCTATGCTCTATTCCACAAATTAGAACACCTCTGGGCAAAGATGTCCCAGTGAAGGTATAGCAAACAGTTCCAGTTGGAACTAAATTTACCACCTCACCCCGATCTCCCCTTGTAGGTGTTTCCTCGCTTCCTTGACTATTACTACATGTATCATTAATAATCTTAACTGTAACTTTACAATAACTGTAACTTAACTTTACATTTAAAATTTAACAGTTTTTAGTATTTGGTTCTGAGTATTTTAGCAAGACATCGTCACTAAATTTTTTGTCAATACATTGGATTATTCCATTGCATGTAACTATTTTGTTGGGTATAAATACATCATAACTCTAATAGTTTAACTCCTATTAAAGAAGGTAACTTACCAAAACTTTCCAAATGTCTTTTTTTTTATTGTATAATGGCTTTGGCATAGCCAATTAGCCAGACTATTTGTGGTAATTACAATTTTTGATTTTATTACCTAAGCCTATTTATAATATAAATTTACAGGAAGTAATATGTTGGTATACACATTCAATTTTTGACATATTTACAAGTTTTGATTTGAATACCTAAAACTAGTTATAATTTAAATTTACAGGATGTTATGTATTCGTAGATACATTTTAATATCTGCTTATTATTTGAAAAAATAATTGTATTTAAATTGACAGGCAATGAACAATTTAGCTCAATTAGTTTTTCATACATCATTTTGATACTTTGTTTGTACTGTCCACACTCCAATATAAAGTGCTGCAGATCTCCCACTTTACCACAGGAGCAATAGGGGTTATCAGTAATACCTATGCTGTGTTTGTATGCAGGAGTGAGTGCGTGGTTTGATCTTATTCTGTTTATTGTTTTTATAAATAACCTATTTGTCTCATATTTGAACCATCTCTCATTGGGTATTAGTGATTGGCAAGCTCTAAAGTTTATTCCAGTTGTACTTTGGTTGTATAAACGTTGCCATCTTTGTCTGCAGTTGTTTCTACTGATATTATCTATGTCTGCTACTGGAAGAAGTATGTTGTTTATATTATGTTTGGTTAAAGCTGCAGATTTAGCTAATTTGTCGACTTCTTCATTTCCTAATATTCCAGAGTGTCCTTTTACCCAACAAATAATAATCGAGCTACCTGCGGAAATAATATCATAATGTAACTTCTTTATTTCTATCTCAATATGGTTTAGGTTTTTTGTGGTTTTGATAGAAGTGAGTTTGTCCATAATGCTTCTAGAATCAGTCAGAATGATATAATTATTCATACCATTAGAGGTTCTATATTTTAACGCAAGAAATAAAGCTGATAGTTCGGCAGTATATATTGAAGCTTCATTGGGCAATCGACATGATTCTTTGTAATCAGAATTCCAGTGATATATTGCACAACCCGTTTTATTTTGAATTTTAGAGCCGTCAGTAAAAATATATTGAAATGCAGGCCACTTATCTTTAATTATTTTATTGATCATACTTCCTGGAAGATTTGAATCCATATAATATGTTTCTATTATCCTAGAGAAGAGAGTCTTAGGAGGTTGTGTATAAATTGGTGGTATTTTATTTTGATACAATTGTTCTTCAAATATTGTTAGTTTCCTATAACTTTCAACGTATATGGGAGTTTTTTTGTTACGCCAATATTTATGGTGTAAGTCTAATGTATTTAAGTAACGAATATTTTTTAAATAGCTGGAGTTTTTTGATATAGCTCTAGCTACAAACTTATCTGTACAAAACTGTCTGCGTAGTGTAAGGGGTGGCTCTTTAGCTTCAATTTCAATATTACTAATAGGAGTAGATTTTAAGTAACCAAGACATAGCCTCAAACATTTATTCTTCTGGGTTTCAATTTTATTAAGATGTTTTGTTGGCGCAGACCCATATAAATGACAACTATAATCGAAAATTGGTCGAATCATTGAGCGATAAAATAGCAATGCAATATTCGGGTCAGCTCCCCAATTGGTTTTACAAAATGCTCTAAGGATATTCATGGAGTTTTCCGATTTTTTATAATAGAATGAATTTGATCCTTCCATAACAGTTTACGATCCAAATATGTGCCTAGATATTTTACACAATTTTTGATTGGAAATTCTATTTTTCCTAATTTAAAGTTACCTTGGGAAGTTTGGCGTTTTTTGGAAAAAAAACAAATTTCAGTCTTTGTAGTTGATATTGATAAGCCTAGAGAATGGTAATAACTTTTTACACAATCTAGTGTAGATTTGAGTTGACGTCTATAAATGTCAAGGGTAGTATGAGAGGTATACAACACAATATCATCTGCAAACTGCAATATATTAGAGTGTGGAGGTACGATCTGTTCTATATCTATATTATACAATGAAAAAAGAAGTGGAATTAAAATACTACCCTGTGGTATACCTATATTCGTTAGCCTTGGCGTTAAAAGCGTCTCATTTATTTTTAAGTAAGTCCATCTATTCTTGTACAAGGATATAATGAAATCTGAAATTTTAACCGACATTCCAAGATATAACAATTTTTATGTAGAATATATAAGTTTATGTTATCAAATGCAGAGGTTACATCTATAAATGCTGCAGCTGTTGATTCTTGATTTGTGAAATTGACCTGAACAGAGGAAACTAGTGAAGTGAGAGCATCCTGTGTAGACCTGGATTTCCGGAAGCCATATTGAGATTTGGGAAGGATATCTTCGGATTCAAGCCAGTAATCAAGCCGATTTTTGATTAATCTTTCTAGAGTTTTTAGTATACAAGAACTTAAAGATATAGGTCTGTAAGACTCAACGTTGTTATCTGGCTTTCCTGGCTTCTTTATAGGTAATACAATATAGTCCTTCCATGTTTTGGGAATTAAATTCTCATTTTGCCATATATTGTTAAAAAATTGTAATAATAATGATTTGTATTCTGTGGGTACAAAATATAACATAGAGTATGATATACAGTCCATCCCTGGAGACGAATTATTATTTTGTTCGAGTCCATAATTTAATTCCCACAATTCAAATGGTTTTTCTAGATTTGAATATTCTCTGGAAACGGTGACTGTAACTTCGTTTATTTGATTTGGTACCCAAGGAGGTGAAATTTTCAAGTGGAAATCTTCTATCCATGCAGCTTCGCAGTTTATCGGGAGTTTATTGGACTGTTTTCGGTTTTTGTAGCGATGTACTTTCTTCCAGACGTCGCTGATTGGACTGTGGGAGTTAAGGCTTTCGCAGTAGTTTATCCAACTTTGTTTTTTTCTATTTTTAAAAATTTTCTTTGCTAATGCATCCAATTTTTTGTATTCAATTAAATTATGAATATTGGGATTTGTTTTATAACGTCTATAGGCTGTTTTACGATTATTTGCAGCTGTTTCGCAGTTATTATCCCACCATGGTTTTGGAATCTTTTTTGTAGGGTATATTTTGTTTGTTGATACTTTTGGAATAGCAATGGATGCGCATCTATTTATTTCATTGACTAATTCTTCATAAGTTTGAGAAAGTATTTCTGAAGAAAAGTTGGATGAATACAGATTCCAATTTGCTTTATTTAGATTCCATCTTTTTTGTGTATTGTTACCAGGTGGTGTTGCTTGTTTGGAATTTTCTAAGGAGATGGTCAAGGGTAGATGGTCAGAACCATGTGGATCTTGAATAACAGACCAAGTTAATTTAGATATAATGTCCTGGGTGCAAATTGTTATGTCGATTGCTGATTGACTGGAACTCAGTGCAAGAGTTGGAGAACCATCATTTAAGTATATTAGATTACATTGTTCTATCGCCTCTAATAAAACTTTACCGTGAGTATCATTAGTTTCGCATCCCCATGCCATATTGTGAGCGTTGAAGTCCCCTCCAATGATGAATGGCGGAGGAATGTGTTGAAAAAAATGGATCCATTCTTCAACTGTTACTCTAATACGTGGTTCTTTGTATATGGATATTATATGTATAGGTTTATTGATACAAGAAAGTTTAACAGCCATGCATGTGTAAGTAAAATTATAGTTATCTAATAAATTTATTTCTTCTGCAATTATTTTATCTTTAATTAAAATTGCTGTACCTCCATATCCATCTGGGCGATCAGATCTAAAGCAATTATAACCAGCGAAGTTATAGAATTTTTCTGGTTTAAACCATGTTTCTGATAACATGGCCACATACACATTTTTTTGAATAAGTAAGGCTTCTAAATTTGGTTTATTAGAAACTGCTGAGCGGCAGTTCCATTGTAAAAAATTTATAGGACTAGTTGTGTCTGAGAAGATGACGTTTGTCCATGTAAGTCTTGTTGCAAGATCGATGCCGTACTTAAGTATTTATTAATTTGTTGTATAATCTCTGTTTTTGATGCATCTAAATTTTCAGTGAGTTTTAATGAATTATATTAAGAACCAATTCTAAAATTACATTATTTAAATCTAATGATACTCCTTGTGTCTGCAAATTTGTTGTATTTCTATTCTCTGTATATTTAGAGGTATTATAAATACCACCTTTTTGTCTAGGGATATTTATTGGGGAAATTATTTCTTTTCTAGCTGATTCCAAAGGATCGGGAGTACTTGGACGTTGTCGTTTTAAATTTGAGTTTTCTGGACTACTGCTGGTATAAAACATTTGTGAAGAGAACTTTTTTGCGAACGAACCAGTTTGATTTGAAGTTACTTGATAGGACTGATCATTGGTATTAGGGTTGGTTGTCAAGGAAGAACTATTATGTCTGTCGGCGATATTGGCATATGATTTTTTCGGTATTTGTTTACAGGCATCAAAGAAATTTAAATTTAATGATGACATTGTATTCTTGATTTGTTTTTGCCTAGAGAACTCAGGGCATGCACTTAGGTGTGTCGTAAAATGATTACCTTGGCAGCTGAAACAACTAGGAGTATATATATTTACTGTACAATCTTTTGTGTTATGAAAATCATGACATTTATTGCACCTGGGACGTGCTTTGCATTGAGATCCAAGATGTCCAAAACGAAGGCAAGAGAAACATAATAAAACTTTTTGAACATAGGGTTCGACTTCTTTAATTACTTTATTAATTATGATATATTTTGGAAGAGTTTGAGCTTTAAAATTTACAATACATGATTTGGTTGGAACCTTGTCTATTACTGTTTTATCTTCGATATGTTTTTCTACCTTTCTATTTATTCTTCTAACTGAAGCTACTTCAAACTTACAGTGCATATCGTATTGTTTAATTTTATTTTTGATGTATTCCTCAGAAAATTCAGTATCTATATCTCTAATTATACCCTGTCTATGTAGTATAAACTTTGGAACGTAAACATCAAAATTGTTGTTTGTAAATAATGAGCAAGTTTTTTGATTGATTAAAAAATTGGCCGATTGATAGTCTTTTAATTTAATTCTGATTCTATTCTTGCCGATTGAATCAATACTAGTAATTTTGTTATCTAAATTTGGAAAATTTGATAGTATAATATCACCGATTTTGATAGCATTTATCTTACCTTTAAAATCAGGAGTATTATTTTCTATATATACATGAAAAGGACCTGTATCACTGCTCTGATATAGAAATTGTTCTCTTACATTTTCTGTAGAATTATTAGAAGTTTTACTACTTACAATTTCTCCGTTGTTTTTTGAGTTACCGTCCCAGGTGTTGTTTATATTGGATTTTATTTTTTCTATATTAACATCTTCCTCCATCCGGCTAATATCTGGAGGTTTGTCTGGTGGTCTCCCCGCATAATCCATATCAAGTTTTTAATAACTTAACACTTTAACACTTTGAATCTATCTTACACTTATGTACACTTATCGTATCCAAACAGTAACCCCCAACGGGGGTAAAATAAATTCAATTACACTGAACTTTTATATTTTTCTTAGTCTTCTACGTTAATGTGCTTCGAACGACAAAACAACTTCCTCGTACAAAGGCCACAACTGTACTGAGGACTTCTTAAATCACAAAAATTCACGGAGAACTTTTAAATGCGTAATTTAACTTTGACAGTTATTTTGACACTTTTTCCAAATGTCAACTGTATAATTCAAGCTTTATGAATTTAATTTGAATCAAAGGATACTTGAAAGTTTAAAACAAAAGCATGCAGTCACCTAACCTATCAAATCAAAAATAATTATAAATTTTTCTTTAAATTTGGCTCTTATTTAACTTCCTTTTTTTTGTTTATACTTTTTATACTTTAAGTAAGAATCTTCAAGCTTCGGAAACCTATTATTTGGTTGGTAATTTCACAATATTCTCTCGGAGTCAACAATGTAGACTGTACTCTTCAAAGAAATTATGACAACCTTGTTGAAAAGAGTGTATAACCGCTAAAGTTGTTGTAAGGTTATATTTGTTCAAAAATTGAAGTTGACCCACTTAACTGCGGTGCTGTAGGCAGCAGTCATGTTTTGGTTGAAAAGATGTATGAAAAGATTTGAATGTGATTTAAGCGTTTAGGTGTGTGTGTCTGTGAGCTTTCGTGTATGGTGTGTTGCATATGTATTGTATACAATTGAACACAATGTGTATATTGGTATATTCTTATTACAAACTTCTTCTTTTACTATTGGCAACCAAAGTCCATTGCTACACATTTTTCTTTATTTAGTAGGATAAGGACTGCTTCTTTGCTTTTTTTTTTCATGCCCAATGATGCATCAGAAGATATTTGGATAGTAAAATGCAAGGGCCTAAGACTAAAAGAAAGGCCAAGTAAAAGATGGGAGACAGAAGTGGATGCGGATGCGTATAATTTGCTAAATGTCAGAACTTGGAGGATATTGGCGGAGGACTGCGTATATTGGAGGCAAAAATTACAGAAAGCCAATGCTTAATTTGGGCTGTAGTCCCATTGGAAGGAGAAGAATTTTTGTACTCATATTTGGTATTACTGGATCGAGATAGACGTAGATAAAGTTTGTTTAGAAGTAAATGGTTAACTTTAATTAGTTCCGACTATAATATATATTCTGGGTTAACCGATAATATTATAAAAGTCCCAGTTTCAGGTAAAATTTAAATATGTTTTCTGGTAAAATTTGTCAATCTTCATTTCTTATTGTTGATTTAATTGCGTACAATCCAAACTCATTATAAATTAATTAATACAGATAAGGCTTATATTGACGAAACTGTACTGATAAGAGGGTTTTTCGAATACCATGGTAGTGCGCGACGAGTTTGAAATCACCTTGTAAGTAGTTTTCAGGTATTTATATCATAAGTGTATTGAACTGAACACCAACCAGTATTTAAATACGAGTCCTTGATAAAATTTGTTTCTCTTTATGTATCACGAGAAGTGTTAAGTAGTATTGCTTATTTTATTCATTACGTTTTCTATCATTATGTGGCGTCCGTGGGATAATAATAATGGGGCTTTATGTAGTGTTCTGGTAAAAAAGTAACATTTATCTGTGGATGCAAAGCAAATTGTAAAAACTATATACAGCACCCTACTTAAACGAGGGCTTGACACAACTTCTGCTACGAGTGAAATATGCGATTTGACGAAAATACCTCTGACCACGGTAAAAAGAATTAGTCAAAAAGTCTATACCATGTACGAATAGCAACGCATACCCACATTAGGAGCTCTCAAGCAACTGCTCAATGTTGACGAAACCCATTAAGCTGTAGCCTCACCAGCTTATAGAAAATTTTGAAAAGTATGGGCTTTCGATATCGTATAATTGACAAAAGACAAGTAGTTATGGAATCTCATAGATTACAAAAATAGCGTTATGAGTATATAACTTCGATAAGAAAATTCGGTTCAGAAAACCGTCCGATCCTCGAAGAGACATGGTTTGACACATATTCAACGCGACCTAAAGGATTTGCCGATTCCTCCGATAAATACAAGACAAAAGCTTCGTCAAATAAATGAAAAAGAATAACGATTTTACATTCTGGATCAGAAAATAGTTGGGTTCGAAATGCCCTGTGGCTTTCTGCAAAGAATATTAAAGACTTCTGCGTCGACTTCAATAAAGATACAACGGCAGAACTTTTTGAAGAATGGTTCAAAAATAATCTTATCCCAAACATTTCTTAGAATAGCGTGATAGTAATGGGCAATAAATGAAGTCAAGCTCAATAACCTGCGGTATGCAGATGATACAATAGTGTTTTCCAATACCATAGAAGGGCTGCAAAACTTAATGAATAAAATAACGGAAAAAAATAGAAAGTATGGACTAGATATAAACACCAGCAAAACCAAGCTAATAATCATCAGCAAGAAAAACATAACTGGAGCAAATCAGTATGTGAACCAAATGAGAATTGAACGTGTCTCACAGTACAACTACTTGGGAACTATAATTAATGAGTTGTGAAACAATACCCAAGAGATTAGATGGCGCATTGGAAAGACAAAAAGTGCATTCTTGACTATGAGTTCTATGTTTAAGAGCCATGACCTCACCCTTAAAATAAAAATAAGGCCCTTAAATGTTATGTGTACTCAGTGCTTCTGTACGGAGTAGATACGTGTACATTGAAGGTGGAAGCTCTATCAAAACTTCAGGCTTTTGAGCTATAGTCATACAGTAGGATCCTGAAGATACCATGGATAGACAAAAATGAAGAAGTACTGCGGAGGATGAACACAACTGCGGATTTGGTCAACATCGTGAAGAGCCGTAAGTTGCAGTACTTTGGACATATATTGAGAAATCAAGGCAGATATGAGCTAATTCAATGCATTTTGCAAGGTAAAATTAAAGGAAAAAGGGCCTCAGGACGAAAAAGAATATCCTGGCTTGCTAACCTGAGAGAATCGTATAAAAAGACCTCAACACGGCTATTTCGTATGGCAACCAACAAAGTCATCATAGCCAAAATGATCGCTAATGTTTGGAACGGGCCGGCACCCCAAGAAAAATGGGCAATGCAAGCTATCACAGTCGCCAACTAAGTAAGGCTTCAAACTCGAATAATACTAAATTGGTAATTCAAAATTGCAAGGAGACAAATAATATATATGTATTTTGAAGAATGTTACACCAAACAAGAGCTTTTGGAAGTTTTAAAGGCATTTTCTATAAAAAAAAAAGTATATGTTTGTGTAACATTGGCTGAGGAAATGGGACATACAATGCTGCTGCACTCTCTTATTGTATGTTTAATCCCATAGAAGTAGTACTGTTGTAGAGTTGTAAAAAATGTCTCAATGATATTCTTCCAAGTAGTTGGAAAAATTCATTTCGACACGTAATATTCAAGAAAATTCATACATTCATGTAAACCATAATATAATTGAACCCATCATAATTTATTTAGATGACGATAGCGATAGCGAAACAGAACTATATGTGGAGTGATACTGTCATAAAATCTACAAATTTTACGATTTGAAAAAACGGTTCTTTTCACAACCACAAATTATTATTAATGTTTTTTTTTTTTTTTTTTTTTTTTTTTTTGTACCGCATCAACCCCTAGGGTTATTAGCGGGTGGTATATCTTTATTTTAGAAAAGTTACATTTAGTATATTATTAAAATTTACATAACAGTTTTGTAAAATACAAACATTTTATGTTATGTTACAGTTTGTTATACAGTTTACAATTTTTGATAAAATTTATTGTATTGCTGATGTCTTCTTTTAGAGTTTCTTTCAAATTGTGTTTTAGTTTTGCTGTCGATCTTGCTGTTGAGTACACTGGACAGTCTATCATTATATGTTGCACTGAAAATGGTATTTGACAGATGTGGCAAATCGGCTGAGGGTCCTTGGAGATGATGTATCCATGTGTAAATTTTGTATGACCTAGCCGCAGTCTGTTAATAACTACTTGGTCATGTCTTTTAGCTGGGAGCGGTAGTAAAGCAGAAGTAACATCTGGTTTGATACTTTTTAATTTTGCTTCTGTTTGGTTCCATTTTACTTGCCAGATTTTGTTCATGTAAGTTTTTATTAATGTTTTTTGGTCTGAAATTGGTATGTTTTGCATAATAGGAATTGTCATGTTATTGATAGTTTCTGTTGCTGCTTTATCAGCTGCTTCATTACCCTTTATCCCAACATGGGATGGTACCCATAAAAATGTTATGTTTTTACCACATGTTTGGGCATTGTATAGCATATCTTTTATTAATGCTAAATTGGCATGAGTAGGATACATCTGCTTGACACCATTTAAGGCACTTAGAGAATCTGATATAATAAGAAAGTTTGTATCAATGCTGGTACATTGGTTCAGTGCGTTGAAGATTGCCTGCAGTTCTCCAGTATATATGCTACACTCCTTGGCTAGACGGGTGACAGAGGTGTTGTCTTCAAAAATAGCTGCAGCAGCTACACCATTACTGCTTTTAGAGGCATCAGTAAAAATTAGTTTGAAATCAGGGTATCTGGAGATGGTAGACCGGAATTGTTGTTGTATTTCAGAAGGATTGTGTGAATGTTTGGGACAGTTAAGTAAGGTAAAATCTACTTTTGGTATTTGAACTTTCCAGGGAGGAGACTGGCATCTGTTTGTAGAAGTGGCTCTCAATTGATGTATATCGAATTCAAATCGATTTATTCGTTCATTAAAAGGTAAGTTTCTAGGGCAATAATTTGAGTACAGATTTGGAGGGTTGCTCCTTATTAGGCTTGTTATAAACGGGTTTTCCTTTGCACTGAGATATTTAGTAGCACAACACATTGAAAAATATTGTCTTCTGAGAGTTAATGGCGGTTCTCCTGCTAGGACTTGAAGGCTGCTAATTGGCGTGGTTCTGAAAGCTCCGAAAACTATGCGTAATGCTGTGGATTGGATGATGTCCAGTTTGTTCATTTGAGTTTTAGTAGCAGTTTCGTAGCATATACATCCATAATCTAGTTTGCTTCTAATTAGAGCTTGATATAATCGCAGAAGAATAGTTGTGTCTGCGCCCCATTTGTGATTGGAAAGAACTTTTAGAAGATTTATTCTCTGTTGGCATGATTTAATTAGTTCATTTATGTGCGATGTCCATTTTAGTTGAGAGTCGAATGTCATTCCCAAAAATTTGATTTCGTTGATTGTTATAAGAGTATTTCCGTTAAGTTTTAAATTTAAGTGGTGTTGTGTTTTTCTTTTGTCAAATATTATTACTTTAGTTTTTTCGGTTGAAAATCTCAAGCCTATATCTAAAGACCACCCTTCTAATTTATTTAGTGTATTTTGTAATATTGATGCAGCTGATTTTAGGTTTTTACTTCTCATATATATTACAAGATCATCGGCGTAAAGGTTTGCTTTTACTGGAAGCATAAAATGGTTAGATACGTTGTTGATTGCTATTAAGAATAGCAGGGGGCTTAATACAGATCCTTGAGGGATACCATTTTCCAGTGATTTCTTAGTTGACATGACACCGTTTGTTTTAACTTTTATACTTCTGTTCTCCAGGAAGTTTTTGGCGAAGGCTAGGAATTTACCATCTATTTTCCAACTCTTCATTGTTTTTAAGATGTGATATGTCCACGTGGTGTCAAATGCTTTTGTGATGTCAAAGAAAATTGCTATTAATTTTTGTTTATGTATAAAAGCTTCGTGTATTTCAGATTCTAATGCTATAATGTTATCTATTGTAGACCGTTCTGATCGATACCCACTTTGGATGGATGTAAGGAGATTTTTCTTTTCTAAGTACCATTTTAATCTTTTGCTTAGAATTTTTTCCATTATTTTACAGATGCTACAGGTAAGAGATATTGGTCGATACGAAGAAGATAAGTTTTTTGGTTTATTGTCTTTTAAAAATGGTATTATAATTGCTTCGCGCCAGAGAGATGGAAATTTATGGGTCGAATAAATTTTGTTGTAGATCTCTACTAAAGTAACCTTCGCGCTTATAGGTAGTTTTTCTATGAAAACTGGTGGTATGTCATCAGGTCCAGGTGAGGTATTTTTGAGGTTATTAAGACTTTCATTTAATTCATCAAGTGTTATGGAAGTGTTTAGTGGATCAGCAGTATCTTCTATATTAATTTTTGATGCTTCTGTTCTTTCTTTGTGTTCTAAGAAATTTGGGTGGTACTGCTGATTGCTTGAATACAACTGATAGTGTTCTACTAAAATTTCTGAGATTTCGTGTTTGTCTGAAGTTGTTAGATCATTTGTAGTGATTGTGTCAATGTGGTTAAATGTTTTTGAACCTTTTATTTTCCTTATTTTTTGCCATATATCCCTTATGGGCGTAGACGAGTCAATTGACGACACGTAATTGGTCCAGCTCTCTTTTTTTGCTTGTTTTATTAAAAATCTAGATCTGGCCCTTAAAGATCTAAAATTGTTTAAGTTATTAGGTGTGTTAAACTTTTTGTATATATTAAAAGCATGTTTTGTTTGCTTTAAAGCGGATGCGATTTCAGTGTTCCACCAAGGAAGAGGAGCTTTTGTGATATTTTTGGTTTTTCCTATAGAATCTCTGGCTGCGTCTAAAATTATACCATTGAAAGATGATAGAGTAGTGTCTATATTATCTGATATAACGAGATTTGGTATACGTATGCTTACTAAGTTCGAGTATTTTTCCCAATCGGCTGACTTTAATTTCCAAGTTTCATATGGTGTTGTACAGGTTTTTTCATCTTTGTCATGAGTAATTATTATCGGAAAATGATCACTGTCGTATAGGTGGTCCAATGTATTCCACTGTAAAAATGGAGCTAAAGTTGAATCACTGATAGATAAGTCTATGGAGGAAAAAGTGCCATTATGTGCATTGAATCTAGTAGGTGCTCCTGTGTTTAATAAAACTAGTTTTATGTTATTAATTGCTTCTAATAATATTCGTCCATTTTTATCTGTTCTTTGTGATCCCCATGCGATGTTGTGACAGTTTGTGTCACCCAAAATTAATTTTGGAGATGGAATTTGTTTAATTACATTTTGAAGTTCTAATAGAGTAGTTTCGTCAGGATGTGGTAAATATACGTTGCATATGTTGATTTTAAAATGATGTATTACCGAAACTGCTACTGCTTCCAGATTTGTATTTAACGGAATTTCTTGGGATTGGATGGTTGAATGTACAAAAATTCCGACTCCACCACTGGATATTTGCTGTACTGCTCGATTTTTTGTATAGGGCATATAATTTTTTAGTTTTGCTTGATTGTTGGAAAGACGAGTTTCTTGAAGACATATTATTAGTGGTGACAGTTCATTGATTAGCATTTTAATGTTTTCAATGTGGCTATAATAGCCATTCAAGTTCCATTGAAGAATGAATATAATTGGACTATTGAGATAAATCGTAGTCGCTTTCTTCAGTGAGGGAAGATTCATTTGTTGGATTTATTTTCTTTATAATTCTTGTGATATTATTTTTCATGCGTCTATCATTTAATTTTGAGTGAACCATTTTTAATAAGGTGTATAAGCCGTCAAAATCTTCTGTATAGTTTTTAGCTGTGACTTCAGGAAATTTTGATCCTATTGCGTTTATCACGAAGTCGCATAATTCAGAGAAATTTAGCGTATATGAAGGAGATGCTGTCATTAAAATGTTTTCAATTGGTTTTAATGTGGCTTCGACATCTAAAGCCTTTTTCTTTTTTTTGTGTGCGGATTTTTTTGGAGTTATGAAAGTTTCGTTTAGGTTTTTAGTTTCTGAGATTTCAGGAGAGGTTGAAATTTGCCTTTTTGCTTGATTGGTTGATTTACTATTATTGCTGTTAGCTTTAGTTGAAGGTATGCTGTGTACTATAAGCGAATCATATGTCGTTGGGATATCTGCAGAAATAGGGTTGAAACAGTTGGTTGTATCATCTGAAATATTTGTTGCTGAATTATTCTGATTTATTTCCATGAGTTCGAGTTCTGAGGTATAAGGATCTTTAAGTGTTTCTGTACCAGTTGATGTTGATGTGCAGTTTTCTTCTTTGTGGCCAGTAGTATTACATCTAGAGCAATTTAAACCATCTAGGAATAGGAAGATTCTGTAAGGAGTGTTGTCATAGGTTATTAAGATTGTATTTGGAATTGGTTTGGTGATTATCGGAGAGACAAATATTTGCCGCCTAAAGCTTAAGACATGACTATACTCAGACTCGGGCATGCCAACTTTTAAAAACGTTAATTTGGATACTGCAGTTATTTCTAGTTGTTTCAGTTCTTCTTCTAAAATACTGTTCGGAATGCTGGGGCAGATGTTTGATATTACTAGTCTCCTTGCTGGCGTAATAAGTCTTCGAATTTCTATCTCATTGCCTTGGATGAGTACTGTTTTATGGTTGTTTAGTAAGGTATCTACTATGCTAGTATTGTTCAAGTAAATACAAACTCTGTTGTTAGCTATTCGTGATGCAAAGATAACATTTTTTGGTGTGAGTAGAGACCCTATGGCTACTATGTATTCATGTATTTTAATACCTTGGATAGCTGACAGAATAATGGCTTGTTCTTTTGAAGGAAAATTGAAGTTGCTTACTGCATTGGAGTATGTCGATGTTGATGATGTAGTAGGTATACTAATATTTTCAGAATTATCCATTTTTAATTTTTGTTTTCTTCATTTGATAAAATTTTTCTAGAGCCGGTCTTGTATCGGCTAATTAGTTCGACTTGTGGAAGTTGCCAAAAAACCAGAGACTGGATTAATTGATGTGTTGTATTGAATTATGGGTTATGTATAATATTTAATAATATTGAATTTGTATTAAATTGGTAATGTACTCACAGTTTATTTTTTGTGTGAAGAAACTTTGTTGTTTAAATACTCTATTTAGCTAACAATATTTTAAACGCAGGGTTGGAATCTCGAATTAAACTTTAAAATGTGGAGAAACTTTAAAATGTGTCATTATTAATGTTTGTTTTTCTATAATCTTAGCAATTAAAATAGATTTAATTTATTTTAAAACTCATTTGAAAACATTAATCTCGGGTATATAAGGCAAACAAATGTTTTTTTTTGCTTTTTTCGTCGTAATTATTGTAAATGTTTTGGATCCTTTGCTTTATTATAATATTGACTTACTAGACAGTACTTATATTATAAGTACTGTCTAGTAAGTGTGAGAATTAGAGAAGACCAACTCTGTCTACCTCGTTTGCTTATCGCTTCTGACCGGTCTTAACAATGGGCCAAGTCAGATAAATTTAATAATATTTATGGCCGCAGTAATTGAAGTCAACGATTTTTGCAACAAACTTTACCTTCATATGTTTTTATGATGTTATTTGAACTGAGATAACTTTAGTTGATTAATTATTTACGTATTGTTTTATAAGAGATATGCAGTTTATATAAACAATCTAAGTAGCATGTATATTTTGTAAAGAGCGTATATTCCTTTATAGTTTTATGCTTTTAACCAACAGATTCAACATATTAATAATGTAGGTATTAGTAAAACCAAACACAAAAAAAAATCAAAATTGTAATTCCAATATTTTTATTTCTTGATATTATGTTTCTTATATCATAGATCAAATACCTTGTTTATTAAAAAATAACACACAGTGTATAAGATAGGGTATCTAAAAACACAAGATATATATTTTGTTGAAGTTTTTTATTTCAATAAATTCATGTTCTGCCATGATCGAGAGTGCACGCTTCATTCTATATATAGTATATGAAAAATCATCTATTATTCTTAAATACTAGCGCTTAATTGCTTTTTATATGAGAAAGTTTTTGGGTATCTTTTGTTCAGAAAAACCCAAGTTCAGCCATCATTCAAGCCATATTATGTAGCATGCTCCATATATATATATATATATATATATATATATATATATATATACATATATATATATATATATATATATATATATATATATAATAATATATATATATATATATATATATATATATATATGCCCAAATTAATATGCTCCTTTTCTAACCTGGCTGCACCGTACTGAAGACCACCAATAGTCAGAAATACGTATATACGGTTGCCTTCCATCTTATACACATATTTAATTATATTTGTTCCTTTGTTGCGAGCTATGCCGATATCTTTTACCTATATATATATATATATATATATATATATATATATATATATATATATATATATATATATATATACATATATATATATATATATATATATATATATATATATATATATATATATATATATATACATATATATATATATATATATATATATATATATATATATATATATATATATATATATATATATATATATATATATATATATATATAGAGAGAGAGAGAGAGAGAGAAAGAGAAAAGAAATTTAATCTTTGCAGATAAGGTAAATAGTAAACTCTTAAAAATTGGGGAAATCTGCAAAAAAGACATATTATATGAGCATTTTTTATTTAACATGTTTATTGTCTAATATTGTCTATTTATTTAACACGCAGTAATAGCCATATCGTAACGATTATTTTTTATTTTTAAAAAGCATAAGTTCTTCATTCTAAATATTTCAAACAATCATTATTTAACAAAATAAATAAATTTATTCTATACTTATAAAAAAAATTAAGGTACAGGTTGAATCACTAATAACGGGATGGATGTTAAACAATTTTTGTCACTTAAGTTGTTTATACGTTGTAGCGCTTTAAAATTCTTTGATATTTTAAATATAATTTAATTCAGAAAGCAGGTCTTGAAAAATTACTTCTTCATTTCATATCAGACAACAGTGCGAATAACCAGTGTTGGTTGTGTTTCTTCCGGTCCATCAGGTATATTTTTTTTATTTTTCCATAAGTTTTTTCGTAACAATTTTTAGTGTAAAAGAATCACTAAGGTCCCTTTTTCTTTGCTCGGTTACTGAAGAAAAAAATACACATCTTTAAATATACAACAACTTTGTTTCTGGAGTCCGGCCTCGATATCTAGCAGATCATACAGCTTTCTGACAAATTGTTAATTGCTAGTAGTTAAAATTAAAAATATAATTCAATTTTTATACTATTTGCAACTGAAAGTTAAACGTGACAGTGCACTGAAAATAGTAGAATTCTGTGAGTACAAAACTGCATTATTAATAACCTTAAAATCAGAAGTTTAAAATACAAAATATTTCATCGATTTCAATTCAACTTATCATTTATCAAAAACAACTTTTTTCTGGTTTTTGCTTCTAACAAGTAATTAGGCTGCAGTACAATTTTATTAAGCGGTCAGGTCCGGCTTCAGATTCTCTGTGCTAATGTATGTAATTTCTCAGGGGGAAGAAGGATAAAACGGAATCAAGTACTACCTTACGAAATACACCCACTACGTCACATATATCTTATTTCAATGCATTAAACAGTTTCAAACGTCCTTTAAAAGACCAAGGCATTATATTTTCAACGATACAAGGAATAAAAGTTTTAGAATATGTAAAAGCCGTTGGATCAATAGTATAGCCCAAAAATATTGTTTGGGCATACAAAATAGCAAATAAACGCATAGTAGTTAGTAAATAGTAAATAGTTAAATAGTAAATAGTTAAATAGGAAATACTTAAATAAATAGTTAATGGCCAGCACATTCATTATATTACAGTGGAATCCCAACGGGAAGTAACAAAACCGACAAATGTGGCAATCTCTTAAATAATATTCTCATTGATAATTTATATTTAGTTTTACTAACACTGGCAAATCTATTAGGTTCAATTTATACAATGGTACATTTTCTCAGTCCGTCGCTATGTCCTTTATTATACTGGGACACATTTGGGTATTTATATGATAGTGATCATTACCCTATCACGATAACCATCAACACTAATTAGAAATCAACTTTTCCAATTTACCAGACATGGAAAATAAAGTCAGCTGACTGGAATTTATATCGAAAATTGATAAAAGAACAAACAAACAAATATAATTTAACCAATAACGCAAACCAAAATCTTGATCTTGAAATATTTAATAACATTATTATTTCAGCAGTAACAATCGCAGTGGGAAAAACAAAATCGAGTCAAAGGCAGCCAGTCCCTTGGTAGAATAACGAAATTGCACAAGCACTCACTTTGTCTAAACACGCTTTTAACGTTTACAACAGACATAACACTATCAAAAACCTTTTAAGGTTTAAAGATCTCAAAGCAGACAATTAATGAAAAAAGCAAAACGAGACAGTTGGAATAAGTACGTTTCTTTAATAAATTCTTCCACTCCTTTAGGCAACATACGGAACAAAGTCCGCAGAATAAAAGGTACAAAATACTTCCGAAGTATAGATACTCTATCATACAACAACCAAACGCAGTCAAACAAAAAATATATTCTAGAAATACTAGCAGATATATATGAACTTAATTCTAGTGATACCAATTACATCCTATCCTTTCTAAAGCACAAAAACTAACGGAGTCTTCAAATATACAAATCACAGAGGGCGGCCATCCAATAAACAAACTAGTAGGTCTTCAGGAATTAGAATTTTGTTTAAGTGCTAAAAATTCGAGTCTAGGACCTGATGATATCCATCAATGAGTGGTGCGTCAAATTGTCACCTGTGAGTAGAACATCCACGAAAGACAAATCTCAATAACGTAAGTTTTTACATCCTTTACACTCTTAATAGGTTTCGGGGATGCTTTACTAACAGTAGCACTTTATTTCAGTTTTTCCTGATGATTAAAATAAACATTTTCGAAAGCTTAAAACTTAGTTAAAAGAGTACACTTATTTCACCGCTGCAAATCACAATAAACCTCAAACCTCAAACCATATATATATATATATATATATATATATATATATATATATATATATATATATATATATATATATATATATATATATATATATATATATATATATATATATATATATATATATATATATATATATATATAAATATATATATCTCTATATATATATATATATATACATATATATATACATATATACATATATATATATATATATATGTATATATATACATATATATATTTATATATATATATATATATATATATATATATATATATATATATATATATATATATATACAGATTCGGCAAATTTTCAACTACCGTATACGTTATTCAGTATGTGGAACAAAGATAACACTTAATTGTTTGAATAGAAGTGAGAGGCAGTCACCATCTCGATGGAGTAGGTATGACTTTTAAACAGTGTTGCTATTATTTCTGTTACATCTTTCCTTCTAAAATTTTAGTCCGATACATGAGTCTAAAATAATATTTAAATCCACTACAGTTCATTGTAGAATAAAAATTAATATTGTCCCAAAAAAATTCAAATAAAGTAGTCACGTAATTGTTATTTTCTAATCGATTTTATTAATTACTTTATTAGTTAACAAAGAACAGTGATTTAAGTAATTTATGTGTGGCAACAAAGCATTATTCCCCTGAAAAGATTAAAATTTTAAGCAACGCCTTCTTTTACAGTGCGAAGCGGCATAAAAATACACCGATGACCGACAGTAATTATCGGACATTGATGGGTGCAGTTCTTTGCATAAAATTATTTCGTCGCCATTTTTCCGTCGGTAAATCTTTAAGAAAAACTCAAACACTTATAGGTATTCGAGTTTTAAATGTAATTTTTGTAGATTTTTAGCTGTGGTAGCTAGGAAATAAAACAATAATTAACTTAACAAACAATAACTAAATATAAATATTATTTTTATAAGAAAAAAACCAATCAAAAAAATTATTCTAAATAATTAAAATTAAAGGCATTTTTTAAAAATCTCTAACCAATTAAATGTTCAAACAAACCACCATTTTAAGCTAAACAAAATACGAATCTATCAATTAAAGCAAGTCTCATTGCATTTAGCTGATTTGGTTGTACTCGACTACAAAGTTGAACAATTTTTTCTTACAATTCTGCTAAATTGGTGGCTCGTTTGAATTCATGCCGATATAATTTTGATTTTAGCATTCCTAAGAAATAAAATACCAAAGGTGCTAAATCTGGTGATCTAGGGGGCCATTTTATTGTTCCTCGTGTAGAAATTATTCGTCCAGGAAATGTTTGTTTCAAATAATTTGTAACTTCGATTGCATTATGTGCTGGGCAACCATCCTGTTGAAACCAAACATCATCGAAGTTGACCGCAAGGTTTCGAACTGCTGGAATAATCTAATTGCGTAATAAATCTAGATACTTTCGTCCATTCAGATTTCCCGTAATAAAAAATGGACCAATTATATTATCGTTATAAATGCCAGTCCACACATTTAATTTCTTTGGGAATTGTGTTTTCACAGCAATACTCAAATGTTTCTTTTCCCTAGACCAATAGCGGACGACAGATGGATTATGACGTTTATGGATTGTGAATGAAGATTCATCGGAAAACATTTTTTAAAAAGTTATTGTTTTTAAAAAGCAGCAATAAATAACTGTATTATTTCTACAATAGAATGGTTCCCATAATACCATTTCACCATTTGAATCTTTTCTTTTTGAAAATACAGTAGAACCTCGATAGGTCAAACCTCAATAACTTAAAAACCTCTATAACTTCAAAAAATTATATGTTCCCTTCCCATCGGAGCCCAAAACCTCTACAACTTAAAATACACAATCTCGATAACTTAAATAAATAATATCAATATTGGCCCTCAGTAACTTAAAGAAATGTTTTCACAATCTCTATAACATAAAATTGTTTACCAATGACAGCTGAACAGCTTACTGTATCATAAGTTTTGATCACTGTTCTAGAAACATCGATTTAGGTACTGTGTGATACCTTGTTTAAAATGAGTTCAAAAAGAAAATTAACAACGCTAACATATGCTGATAAATTAAAAGCTATAGAAGCAGTGAAAAATGGATTCAAAAGAAAAGAAGTTGCGGCTCTGTTTGGAATACACGACAGTACATTATCAATCATCATAAAAAAAGAAACCGAACTATTGAAAAAACAAGAATCAGGAGACAAAAATTGCCGAATTCCCTAATTTGGAACAGTGTTTGTTTACGTAATTAAAACAGTATCGAAACAAAAATATCAGTATCAGTGGACCCATACTGAAAGAAAAGGCTGTAGAGTTCGCTAATTCACTAAAAATCGATAATTTTAAAGCCAGCAATGGCTGGTTAGAGAATTTCAATAAACGAATGATTTAGGCTAAAAAAAATGTGCGGCGAAAGTACGAGCGTAAGCAAATCAGTCTGCCAAGAATGGAAATTGCATAATTTAGTGAATAATTATGATCCCAACGATGTTTTTAATGCTGATGAAACTGGTCTGTTTTTTAAATGTCTTCCCGAAAAAACATTAACATTCAAAAATAAAAAATGTCATGGAGAAAAACACAGCAAGGAACGACTTACGATTCTGCTTTGTGCAAATTCTACGGGCACAGAAAACCTCAAACCTTTAACTATATAGGTAAGTCAAAAAAACCTCGGTGTTTTGCAGGTTTAAAATCACTACCCATGGATTATGAAGCCAATAAAAAAGCATGGATGACAGCAGAACTTTTTAAAAAATGGCTGATTAATATAGATTAGCAAAGGGCAACTTGAAATAGAAAAATTGTTCTGTTCATCGACAACTGAACATCACACGGGGACATACCACCATTAAAGGCAATCAAAGTACAATTTCTTCCACCAAACACAACATCACAACTTCAACCTTTGGATCAGGGTATCATTAAAAATTTTAAAACATTATACAGAAAAGAAGTTGTTAGAAGAATGATAGCTGATATGGAGCAAAATACAATTTCTTCTATCAATGTTCTTCAAGTAATGAGGATGGTGGACAAAACATGGCAAAACGTAACACTCCTCACAGTGAAAAACTGCTTTAGAACCTGTGGTTTTTCTTCAGAACCTCAAGCAATCATTTTGAAGAGGAAGATAATAATGATCCTGAATAATGGAATAACAACATGTACTGTATTTAAAGTTATAAAGACGATGAATTTAATGACGACCCACAAACTTCATCTAAGAGCATATCAATCAACGAAGCAAGAGTGCTATAACGACTGTACGATCATTTATAGAGCAGTGTAGAAACATAAAAGATAACGTATTTTCTTCTCTATGTTATTGAAAATCATATCGATTTAGAATCTATGAATTTTTTAAAACAAAAGAAAATCACCGACTTTTTTTAGTAGATTATATCTTTAATTATTGCTTTAACTTTTTGTAACGAATATAATAAATGAATATAGTGTATGTAGTAATGTAGTCTATAATAAATGCCTATATTTTAATGAACTTCTGACCTATATTAATCCATCACAACATAGACCCTTGATAACTTAAAACCTCTATAACTTAAAATATTTGGTTTTTCCCTTGGAATTTAACTTATCGAAGTTCTACTGTATACGCTTGGCATGTTAATTATTTGTTTTCAACCTTTTACCACGACAGCTAAAAATCAAATAAATAGACCTTACCTTATTGACCTTAAACCTGCTGTACAGATAAGGACCGCCTATTCTTTTGAGGGGAAGTGGTAGAGAGGGCAAATGGTTTATACTATTTTTCTGTCTACTGAAATGCGTCATTTATTTAGCTCACGCTAGTTACAGTACAATGACCGCTACCATCCAGTAAGTTCCACCACGTGGATTCCAACACGGGGCTACCGCTTGAACATTCTGGACTAAATTGCGACGTATTGAACAGCAAGATCAGCAATTAATAAATTATAAAAACACCATGTAAAAATCAATATTTTTCAGTCTGATTAATTAAAAGTCTGATTTAAAATTATAGTCTGATTTAAATTATTATTGTTGTTACTAAAATCTTTGTAAGTCGAAATAAAAGTTTTAATTGTGAAGTTCAGTTTTTAAAAAAGTGTTTTTCCCAAGAACATTCATAATTGGCGCAGAGTCAGTACGGAAGTGGAAGAGTCTTTATAGATCCTCGTCACTTTTAAGTGTTTGTCCACTGTTCCAAGAACCAGCCCCAGGGAAACCGTCTGCAGAGTTCACCCGAGGGAATTAGAGAATTAGAAGTTAGAAGAAGCCTTCAGGAGCAAAGGAATGCACATCGGCATCGTCTTTATCCTGTAAGCGATTTTATTATTACTTAGAATTAAGAAGATTAGATTTTGAAAGAATTTTAATAAATCAGACTCCTCTGAGTCCTTAGATTGAATCAGAGCTAAATTAGAAGATAAATAAAACAAAGATTTGAATAGATTAACAAAGATTAAAGTAATTTAAAAATATCTCCTCTAAGTCCTTAGATTGACTTTAGAGTCAGATTTAGACAAAATTGAATAGCTTAATAAATACTATATATTAATAAACATAGAGATTAATAGATAGAAAATAAGTAGATTAAGATTTACATATTTATATATTGATTATTGAAAATTACTATACCGATTTGACTATTGACTATATATTATATTGAAAATTTTTAAAATATGGCTGTTCCACAATTTGACGTTAAAAATTTATGCATTCTTCCAAATTTTGACGGAAATCCAAATGAATTACATGAATTTATTAAAGTTTCTACAATACTTCTAAACCATTATTATGACAGACTTAATGCAGCTAATATACAAAACAAATTTTTGCTTCATGGTATTATCAGTAAATTAACAGGTAGAGCCAAGGAAGTTATATCTGTATATGGATGCGAAAGTTGGGACGAAATAAAAAACGCATTAATTCAAAATTTTGGAGACCAGAGAGACGAAAATTCGCTTACAACGGATCTAGTAAATTTAAGACAAGGCTCAACAGAATCTATTATGCATTTTTACGAAAAAATCATGGGACTTTTAAGCTGTATTAATAACTACCTAGAATTACATACGATAAATGCCGATATTAAAAGGAGCAAACAAGAATTTTTCCGTCAACAAGCTCTTACAACATTCCTAGCAGGCCTACGAGAACCAATGGGCTCTGTTATCAGAGCAATGAGACCAGGAAGTTTAGCCACGGCAATACAGTACGTACAGGAAGAAAATAATGTTCGATATCTTCAAAAAAATCAAATAAGTCAACCTTCAACATCAGGAAGAAGTGAAAATTATCAAGAACGCCGACCTCAGAGACAGCAGATGCCTGTACAGATCCAAAAACCATTGTACCAACAGACAAATTTTGCACCTCCACGATGGCAGCAACCAATGAGACAATTCTATCCGCAGAATCAATTTCAGCAACCACATCGGCAACAAAACTTCGATCAATTTAGACAAAATTCAAACCCTCCAGCATTCAGGACCCAGAACCAGTCAAATGTATGGGCACCCAAACCTGGACAGTCAAAACAGTCTAGACCAACACCTATGAGTGAAATATCAGAAACCACAACCAGAGGCCGTCCAAATTTTACACCAAATTACCGAGCACAGCCAAAATTCACCGTAGAAGAACTTTACAATATACAATGCCACGGAGATGAGCAAGAAGAGAATGCCAACTACAATGATTACTACGAACCTGAATACGACAATTTTCTACAAGATACATACGAAAATCAACCAACCGAATACGAAGAAAACGTAAATTTTCGAGAGGACCCACCAGAAGCAATCGGAACGTAATTGAACTTCATTCATTTCCCGACAAGAAGGAGCTACCCTACATCGAAATTTCTAAGCCTTCTTTACGACTTTTAATCGATACAGGATCTACAAAGTCATTTCTTAATTCAGAAATAGCTTCTTCATATTTTCCAAGTTACATAAAACACGAACCCTTTGTCGTCACATCAATTTTTCAAAACTATTCCCAAAAATATTGTGCCGAAATTCCTTCATTTTCAGAATTTAATTCTGACAGCAAAATGAAATTCTACCTCTTTAAGTTTCACAAAACTTTCGATGGTCTTATTGGCCTCGACAATCTAAAACTCTTCGAAGCCCAATTAAACTTCCCTAAATCGCTCCTAGTTACAAAAGATTCTACAATCCCCATTAAATATTACGAAACAAATAAAACACAATTTTATTCCATTCATTTGGAAGCAAATTCTATTAGCCAAGTGAAAATTCCTGTCAAAGAAGAAAAAGGAACCATCATTATTCCTACCCAAAAAGTACAAGGCGTCGTAGTACGAGAAGCCCTTACTAACGCCGAGAACCACCTCGCCTGGACCGAAATTGCCAACTTCACGTCAGAACCCATTCATCTTTCTCTTATGGAACCACTCGAAAGCAATAAAATAGACATCCAAGATTTCCATATATATTCCATGGAAACAACCTCCGGACCAGACTACAGACAAGATATCGACGACTTAATTAAAACCGAACATCTTAACGAAGAAGAAGAGGAACAAGTTCGCCACCTATGCCGAAAATTCTCCGATATATTTCACCAACCAGACACTCCTCTCAGCTTTACTAACGAAGTTAAACACCACATCAGAACCAAGGATGAAGAGCCTGTATATACGAAATCATACCGGTATCCGTATGTGCACAAGGAAGAAGTAAAGAAACAAATCTCTTCAATGTTAGAGCAAGGGATCATTCGACCAAGTCAATCGCCATGGTCCTCGCCTATTTGGGTCGTGGCAAAGAAACCAGATTCATCCGGTAAAATAAAGTGGAGAATAGTAGTAGATTATAGAAAGGTCAACGAGAAGACAATTGACGACCGATACAGAATTCCTCACATTAGCGATATTTTGGACAAATTGGGAAGATGTCAATATTTTACGACCCTCGACTTAGCAAGCGGATTTCACCAAATCGAGATGGCTGAAGAAGACATTCCCAAAACAGCATTTAATGTGGAAAATGGACACTATGAATATTTAAGAATGCCTTTTGGACTTAAGAACGCTCCGTCCACGTTCCAACGTATGATGGACAACGTATTGAAGGGACTTCAAGGAGAAATATGCCTCGTCTATATGGACGACGTAATAGTATATTCAACATCACTACAGGAACACATAGTAAATCTCACAAAAGTATTTCAACGACTAAGAGAAGCCCGACTAAAAATCCAAGTCGACAAATGCGAATTCTTAAAAAAGCAAGTTAATTTTCTAGGACACGTAGTCACACAAGAAGGCATAAAACCGAATCCAGCGAAAATTGAAGCAATAGAAAAATATCCAATACCGAAAACAGCGAAAGAAATAAGAGGATTTCTTGGACTACTGGGATATTACAGAAAGTTTATTCGAGACTTCGCAAAAATCACGAAACCTCTAACAAGATGCCTGAAAAAAGACGCAAAGATCGAACATACACCCGAATTCGTAGAATGCTTTGAAACGTGCAGGAAATTATTAATGAATGAGCCGTTATTGCAATATCCAGATTTTTCCAAACCGTTTAACCTCACAACAGATGCCAGCAACTTCGCTATCGGTGCAGTACTTTCCCAAGGACCAGTTGGCAGTGATAAACCAATTGCCTTTGCTTCCAGGACACTAAATGAAACCGAAACCAAGTACTCTACAATAGAAAAGGAAATGTTAGCAATGGTGTGGGCAACTAAGTATTTTCGACCTTACCTATTTGGAAGAAAATTTAAAATACTTTCAGACCACCGTCCTTTGCAATATCTATTCTCCCTAAAGGAACCCAACTCCAAACTAGTACGTTGGAGATTAAAATTAGAAGAATTTGACTACGAAGTAATTTACAAAAAAGGCAAAGCTAATACAAATGCGGACGCACTCTCTCGAATCGAAATACACACAAAGGAAACTAAGGACATCGATTCACAAATTAAGGAAGTCTTTGATGATTTAGTAGACATGGAAGACGATGGATGGTCAACGACTAATAATCCAGATGCAGATCGAATAATCGACGAGATTGTAGAAGAAAAAGCAACAGAATTAATTCCAGAAAACATCCCAGAAGATACTGTTGAAAACGAAGATCAAAACATGGACGAAGACGGAAATGAAACAATACATACAGCAGTAGAAAACCCAATTCTTGGTATACCTATTTCGGAAAAACCACTTAACTTCTACAATAACCAAATTATAGTTAAAATCGTCAACTACAATCCACGACCTCCAGCAATTATACAAACCTTTCCGAATAAAAGACGTTATCATATCCAGCTGTCGAAAGATCAGTTAAAAGCTGATACCATAAAAATTTTTAAGGAACACCTCAACCCGAAAAAGAAATATGCAATTTTATTTGAAGCAGAAGAAGAAATTTTTGCAGAAATTTGCGAAATTATCAGGAAAGCTTTTAAAAACAACGCATATGACTTAGTAAAGTGCAATCTTTTATTAGAAGATGTTAACCTAGAAGAACAACAAAAAGAGATTATAAAAAACTATCATGAAGGAAAAACGAACCATAGAGGAATAGCTGAAACAGAAAGTCAAATAAGGAAACGATATTACTGGCCTAATATGAAGAAGGACATAGAAGATATCATAAACTTTTGCGATATATGTCAAGAAAATAAATACGACAGACTTCCTCCCAAACCAAAATTTATGGTTACACCAACTCCCACTAAACCACTGGAAATAGTTCACATTGATTTATTCCAGGCTGATGGACAAAAGTTTCTAACCATAATAGACGCATTTTCGAAGTATGGGCAAGCCTACCCAATAAATGGAGGAAATGCAATCAATGTACTCAACGCCCTATTGATTTTTATAACACATCATGGACTCCCAACAATGATAGTAGCCGATAATGGTACGGAATTTAAAAATGGAGTAATACAAGAATTTGTAGACTCTCATAAAATCTCAATCCACTATACAACACCAGAGAATCCGCAATCCAACGGGATGATTCAGAGATTTCATTCTACGTTAATCGAACATCTTCGAATCCTAAGGAACACCAAAGCAAAGCTCTCGATTAAAGAACAAATGCTATACGCTATAATTGGGTACAATAATTCCATACATTCAGCAACGAAGTTAAGACCCATCGACATATTAAACGGACATATCGACGCAAAAGATCCCTTTGACGTTGACATACAGAAAGTAATACTGAACAATTATATCCAAAATCATAGAGAGATAACAAAAGAATTATACAAGGAAGTAAACCAGCAAATACAAGAGAATAAAAATAAAGTCATTGAAAATAGAAATAAATCGAGACAAGACCCTATTACGTATAAACCAAGTACAAAAATCTACACACGGAAAACAGTTACCAGAAATAAATTACTTCCGCGATATTCCGCAAAACATATAAAAAGAAATAACGAAGTGACTGTAAAAACATCAAAAACTACAGTTCACAAGAAAAACATAAAACACCAACCTAAATCAAAAACTAATTCTGAACCTTCCCCACAGGATCACCCTGGCGACGGGAGAGGAAGTGAAGATCAAGGACCTGAAAGACAACCCAGGAATAATTCCCCTCAACCTGGGACAAGCAAAGATTCATACTAGTACACACGATTTTATACACCTTTTCAAACTACTACCAATAAAGGAAGAATTACCCATTATACTTAGAAGAAGCCATTACCTTTTCTCGTGTAAACACTCTCCATAACAGTGTGATCAAGAAAGACGAAATAAAATGGATCATCAATAAAATGCTGGAACACCACAAAGCAGACCAACTTGTGTACATCGAAGAAGAGGACATCCTAAAGTACTACGACATCATCAAAGTAGATGCCTATTATTCAAACCGTACTATTATATTTATCCTTCATTTTCCTGTCCTACACCCTGATTCCTTTACTTATTATCATTTATTTCCTATACCTACCGCAAATTCTACTACAATCATTCCTCCGGAACCATATCTCCTCATAAACGAAAAATCCTTTCAATATTTGGAAGAACCATGTGCCCGAATCGACACAAGATATCTTTGCCAAGAGGAAACAATACTAGAAGCAACGAAAACTGATGATTGTATCAAACAAATCCTGCAGTTGAGCACCCAAGAAGCTTCTTGCCAATACACCCCCGTCCAAACTCGAGATGTCATCATTCAAAGATTATCAGACGCCCACTATATAGGAATATTCCCCGAATCAACCAAAATTACAACTCGATGTTCTACAACAAAAATTTTGGGCCTAAAAGGAACTTATCTCATCAATCTTCCGCCAAGATGCGAATTCAAAACCCCAATCCAGAGTTACATAAATTCAAGGACAACCATCCCAGAGCAACCGCTAATGCTTCCCAAAATAAGGACCATAGATATTCAAACAGCGATTAAATTCAAACCATTAAGGATAGATCACATCCCCTTAGACAAACTGCATGAACTCTCTAAGGAAGAGGAACATCTAGAGACAATTAACCCGAAATTATGGAACCATAGCCATAACCATTTTTGGATGACTCCTTTATATATCTTTATTACAATAATCTGCCTCTATATATGTTACAGGTATAAAACAAACAACAAAAAACCCAACTCTAGCGACGAAACTCCAGAAGAGGCCAACTCAACAGTTCTGTTCGTCCCTCACAAAACTTCTTCAGGGGATGGAGTAGTTACAGTACAATGACCGCTACCATCCAGTAAGTTCCACCACGTGGATTCCAACACGGGGCTACCGCTTGAACATTCTGGACTAAATTGCGACGTATTGAACAGCAAGATCAGCAATTAATAAATTATAAAAACACCATGTAAAAATCAATATTTTTCAGTCTGATTAATTAAAAGTCTGATTTAAAATTATAGTCTGATTTAAATTATTATTGTTGTTACTAAAATCTTTGTAAGTCGAAATAAAAGTTTTAATTGTGAAGTTCAGTTTTTAAAAAAGTGTTTTTCCCAAGAACATTCATAATTCGCTGTTGTCGCATCTCAATTTCTCAATTCAGTATTCTTTGTTAATTAATGAAGTAATAATATAATCGTTTAAAAAATAATACTTACATGATTAGTTTATGTAAGATTTGTTGGGGCAATATTAATTTTCATTCTACAATGAACTGTAGTGGATTTAAACATTATCTTACACTCATGTATCCGACTAATGTTTTAGAAGGAGTTATGTTACAGAAATTTCGCAACACTGTTTAAAAATTAGACTCGCTACTCCAAGTGCGTGGATTGTGTCTCACTCGTATTCAAACAATTAAGTGTTATCTTTGTTCCACATACTGAATAACGTATACGGTAGTTGAAAATTTGCCGAATCGGTATATATATTGTTGTGATCTGCTTTATGATGTTTTATTATTAATTAACACTAATTTAATTAACCCAATTATTTAATTAATTAATTCACTAATTTATGCAGAGTCATACAAATCAATTACTATTAAAAATTCTCAGGGTGCCTTTTTAATTTTACTTTAATCAGTTTACTTTATATATCTCTTCTAGTGGGTTTAGTATCTCCTAGTTGCTCATAATCGGAATAGAACAGGAAACGGAACTAACATTAAAACAGCATAAATATGCACACAAATTATTATTTATTTTCAATAAGCAATACGATGAATATTAATAAATAACTTTTGTGGGCAATTATCTTTCCCAACAAACTCCTATACTCTAAATTTAATTTTAATTACAAACTATCTATTGATCTGTTTTATAATAATATCTACTAAAAAAATGACCATATAAAATTCCACCAATAAAAACCAATAAAATTGGCTACACGAAAACACGTCTTCTCTTCTTGTCTGCCCGTAACATAATAATCCTTTCAATCTCTCCCAGATAACCTTCTCAACTCTCTCATTCCCACCATTCCTTTTTAACCAATCATAACCATTCATCTTTCCCACTTATTTTCGATTTAGAAAATTTCCAACATGATATTTAAAACAAATAAACTACTTTCACTCAAATTACTTTTCAGAAACCATTAACAATTTTGCCTTTTTTAACAGAAATAAGTTTCCAAATTCTTGTTATCTCATATCTAAATCTAATTCTTATTTATTTTCGAAAAATGCCCACCGCAAAATACAATTACGAGTTTATTCCTAAATCTATAATTATACGGGTTCCATTGTCCTTTCACTATTCACTCAGTCTTGCACGGAAAAACTTGTCAGGGTCCCGTCACGGAACAATGTTTTCTCTTATTCTATCTATTACAAATAAGCACAGGGTTGTATTTTAACTTATATGCCCGCGGTATATTAAAATAATAAAAAAACTCTTTATTCTATTTCTGATCGATAAACTGATCCATAACAAATCCCTGCCTTGTTTTGAGATACAAATTTTCTTTTTTTAAGTGTAACCAAAAAAAATATTATTTTCTCTCAACACAAAATTTTTCTTTTGTAGTCATTTTATCCTATCCTAAATTTTTATTACTCCATCTTAAAATTTATACTCTAATTTTTATTCATGGTATTTGTACACATCCTGGATATTATAAACTCCTCGTATCTTTTCTGATTCTACATGTCTAAGAACATAGCTGTTTATTTAATTTTTATTTTGTATGATGTATGGACCCTCGAAAATAGGCATTAGCTTTGCACACACGTCCCCCGTGAGATTTGATATTCGTAACGCCCTTACAAGCACCTTTTCTCCCTTCTGGAAAGTCACTGGTCTTCGTTTTCTATTCTGGATTTGCCTTTGGAGATATTTTTCATTACTGCGCTGCAGTCTCCTTCGAACAGTTTCCAATGCTATTTGATACTCTCTCTGCTCCGGTTCTTCCCATGGCCGTACTGGCATAATACCCTTCATGACATATTCCGGCGTCTCTTTTGTCACCGTACTTGTAGTGGTGTTCAAGTAGTTTTCGATTGGCTACTCTGTTTTCTTCATTTATTAAATCTTCATACTTTCTCAATATTGCACGCAATTCCTTTTCCTTTTCTTCTCCACATATCAATTTTCTTTCTTTTTCCTCAATTTCTTTACACATATTTATTTTGTATTCTGCCTCCTCCATTTCGCATACTTCTTCAAATACCACTGTTTCAATTGTACCTTTTTCGTCTTCTTTTGTTAATCTTTCTTCTTTTTCTTCTTTTGGGTTCATCTCTTCTTTTGAGCAAACCCACTTTTCACTTTCTTTTGCCAATCTCGTCTTTATTCTCTGTCCTTGCTTCATTGCCAAATTCATTTCCACCGTTTGTTCTTTGTCTAAATCATTTTTCCGTTTCTCATTTTCCTTTTCCATTTCCTTACTGTCCTGTTCTTCTTCTTTTTCCTCTGTGATTTTCATCGTGTTATTTTTGAAATCTATCACCACATGTTTTTCTGCCAATTCATCCACTCCTACGATCATATCATGCGACATGTTTGGCATCACAACACATTGTAGTGCATAAAATTTCTTATCCAATCGTACTTTTATTCGTATTCCTTCATTTATTGTTGCCAAAGTCCGTTTATTTGCGCCCACTAAATTTACCTTGGGAATTTTGTAAATCAAATTCGTTAAATTAACTTCCTCTATTAGTTTTCTGTTGATCAGTGTAATTTCCGATCCAGTATCAATCATAATTTTAATCGGTGTCTCGTTGATAAAACCATCTACAAATTTCAGATTTGCTCCACTTATTTTGTCCTTCTTTTTTGCCAATTTAATAAATTCCTTCGGGTGACAAAAAATTCCTGTTTGTTTCTTTGTCTTTAGTGAGCGCCTTCGTGAAAAGACGCTTGCTGTTCTTGTTCGCTTCTACTTCTGTCGCTTTGTCTCTCATCCTCATATTCCTCTATGTGTGTGTTGTTGACCGCTCTTCTATTATCTCTTGGTCTCTCGGACCCGTATCGGTTTCCGCGATTTTCCGATTCATTCGTTCTATTATTATTTCGGTTTTCCTGATATGTGCGAGTGTTGTTTCTATTCTGGTTCTCTCGATATCTGTTTTCGTTCCATTCCCGATTTCTTTGTTCATAGTTTACTCTTCCGTTGTCTCTACTTTCGTTTTTCCTCCTCGGAACAAATTCTCTTCTTGTGTACTCTCTCCTAAAGTTTTGTCCTCTATCTCTATAGTCTTGATTTTCTTGTTGTCTATAATTCTCTTGCGTTCTCCTCATTTTTCTTTCTCTTAATTTTGCTTCTCGTATTTGTAAGAATTGACATAAACTGTCAATATCTTTGTAGTTTTGTAGAGTTATGTGATCTTCTAAGGTATCTTTAAAATGTCTGGCTATTAGTTCCACTAGCTGTTCGGACGAATAGTTGTAATGTAAGTGTCTTGCATTGTTGTATAGTTGTAGGGCATATGTTTTTTCTGATATACCTATACTATCCTGGTATCTCCCATTTTGTAATTCCTTGTTTATCTCTATCTGTTGTATTTTCTCCCAGAAATAATTCAGAAATTTTTGTTCAAATGTTTGCCAATTTTGCAATTCTTCTTCTTTGCTATCAAACCATAAACTTGCCTCATCTTTAAGATGGTTCCTTATCGTTTCCTTTGCTGTTTCGAAAGTACCGATATGTCGTACTTTCTTTTTTAAATTGTTGATGAAAATTACTGGGTGTAATTTTTTTACGTCCCCGCCAAACTGTATTTTTATGTCACCGGACTTTGGATGAGTACTTCTCTCCTGTCTCCCGTCTTTCGTTGTTTTCTGATATCCTTAATTTATTTTTCTATTTCTTTCTTGTCTTTTTTCATTACATTTTTAAATTTGCTTTCTAATTCCTCCAAATTATCTTTAATTCTCATTTCTTGTTCTTTCATATCATTTTTCATCATTGTCACACATCCTTTTATTTCCTTTTCATACTTTTCTATGCGTTCCTCTATTTTCCTGTTGTTCTCTTCTATGGCTTGTTTTGTTTCCTTCTGATTTTCTTGTATTGTCCTTTTTGTTTCTACCATTTTTCTGTTATTTTTTTGCTGATTTCTTTCCATTATTTGTTGATTTTTCTGCTGATTTTCATCCATTTTCTGCATCATCATTTGTACAAATTTTTCCATACCTGATAGGTCCTGTTTTTCCGTTTCCATGATTGTTGTTTCTAAAATGTCTTCTTGTTCTAAATGTTCTTGTTTTTTCTTTTCTCTGCTTTTGCTTCTTGTGTTCGACATGTATTTAAGTTTTATCCCCGCCTGATATAAAATTCGAAAATACCCGGTCTGCTGTATATACACAAATTTTTCTTTCCCCAAATATTATCAATTTATCACATAAATTTTAAATTCATCAAAAAATTAAATCAATCAAAAATAGAATAAATGTAAAATTGTACCTAGATAAAATAACTGAAATAATATTTCATAAATTTTCAAATAAATATATCAAATTCTTTCCGACGAACAAATAAATTCTCTCAATCACCTGTTTTCCGTTTCTGATCCTTCAAATTCACAACTAGAGATACTTTTAAGTCCCACGTTGGGTGCCATGTTGTTGTGATCTGCTTTATGATGTTTTATTATTAATTAACACTAATTTAATTAATCCAATTATTTAATTGGATTAATTAGAGACGTGCGAATTATCTCAGAACTATACTGGCACCAAACGGCAACAATTGAAATAAAGCACACAACATCCGAAGACATACAAATCCGACGAGGAGTGAGACAGGGTTGCGTCTTATCACCGCTACTCTTTAATTTGTATTCGGATTCTATATTCAGAGAAGCATTAGACGAGGTCCAAGGCGGAATTAAGATTAACGGAATCAGCATAGACAACATCAGATATGCTGATGATACCGTCTTAATAGCAAGCAACGCACAAGAACTACAAAATATAATAAATGCGGTAGTTCACCACAGCGAAATGTTCGGTTTACATCTAAACGTTTCCAAAACTAAAACTTTAGTATTTTAAAAGACACCAATAAACGTACAGGTGTATGCCAAGGGTCAAATAATAGAACAAGTAAATTCCATAAAATATTTGGGAACAAATATCAATAGTCAGTGTAATCCAAAAAAAGAAATCCTGTCAAGAATCGAACAAGCAAGGAAAACATTCATGAGCATTAAAACATTTTTTACAAGATCAGACCTTAGTCTACAGCTTAGAATCCGAATGATCAGATGTTACGTTTTTTCTGTCTTACTGTATGGCTGTGAAAGTTGGACAATGGACTCTGAAATAGAAAAAAGAATAGATGCCTTTGAGATGTATATATACAGACGAATGTTGAGGATTCCATGGGTACAAAGAGTTACTAATGTTGAGGTACTTCGTCGCATGTGTAAACAAAAAGAATTACTAAGAATAATCAAAGAGATGAAAATGCAATACTTGGGTCATGTGCTGAGAGGCGAAAGATATGAATTACTTCAAGTTATACTGGAAGGAAAAGTACAGGGCAAAAGATCAGTAGAAAGACGCCAGAACTCGTGGCTGAAAGACCTGAGGAGATGGTTCGACCGCTCATCCGCAGAGATCTTTCGCGCAGCAGTTTCCAAAACTACAATTGCCATTTGGATCGCCAACCTTCGAAAGGAGACGGCCCAATGAGAAGAGAAGAATTATTTAATTAATTAATTCACTAATTTATGCAGAGTCATACAAATCAATTACTATTAAAAATTCTCAGGGTGCCTTTTTAATTTTACTTTAATCAGTTTACTTTATATATCTCTTCTAGTGGGTTCAGTATTTCCTAGTTGCTCATAATCGGAATAGAACAGGAAACGGAACTAACATTAAAACAACATAAATATGCACACAAATTATTATTTATTTTCAATAAGCAATACGATGAATATTAATAAATAACTTTTGTGGGCAATTATCTTTCCCAACAAACTCCTATACTCTAAATTTAATTGTAATTACAAACTATCTATTGATCTGTTTTATAATAATATCTACTAAAAAAAATGACCATATAAAAATATAATTTATTCACAAAAAAATAACTCTTTGAAACTTGGAATCTTAGTTCGTATGCTTATATTTGATTTTATCTTTGGAATATCTTAAAATTTTCATTCATTCAAATTATTTGACTGACGAAATCGTAGGCTTCCACGGCCAGAGTCAGAATTATAGTTTATTCGTCTTCCGGGTTTGGACCGTGTCATTTGTGAGTGACCCAAAAGTGGGTTCATCTCGACGTTTCGCTACAATTGTATGTAGCTTCTTCAGGAGAACAAAAAAGGAAAAAGAAAACAAAAGACAGGAAGATGGGTAGTTAGCAACGGTAACTCAGTTACTCAACGCAACCAGAGGCGAATACTAACTACCAAGATGGGCCACACAGTTACTGGTCACAGTAACTCAACTACTCAACGCAGCCAGAGGTGAAAACCAAATGCCAGGACAGGGATTCACGTCCAACAGCTCAGAACACTAACGCGTCGAGAGGCGGGGAGTGAATCCGACGATTACTCCGCTACCGCTCTATTTATAGTCGCGGTGACCTGTCGTGTCGGGACGTATCGGCACACTCCGTGGCGCGAACGTCAAGAAACGCGCGCTGGCCAATCATGTGGCTGCATCGTGGTAGCGGGACCGGACGGCGGCTCTAGACTAAGATTCCAGATGGGAGACAAGTAGTATCCTTCCTCTCGATTGATATTATGTGGATTTTTTCGGATCTCTAGAGATTCGCGGATTTTCCTGGAATAAAAGAAGGGGCTCTTAGAAATAATATGGGTTTTTTCGAACAATATGGAATGACCGGTTTCTTGGCAGTGTTCTGCAACTGCAGAATGGGAGAAAAGACCTGATCGAATGCATCTTTGATGCTCTTGAATCCGAGTTTTGACGGAACGACCAGTTTCGCCAATATACACTTGTCCACATGAACAAGGAATAGAATAGACACCACAGGAAGATAGGGGCGGTAATGGGTCCTTAGGAGAGGGTAGATATTGTGAGATTTTCTTGGGTTTTCGAAAAGTAGTCCTAATACCTTCTTTGCGAATAATTTTGCCAATCCTATCAGTAACACTTCGAATATACGGAAGAAAAACCACAGGAGTATTACCCGAAGATTCTGAATTTGTCGTCCTAGGGTGTAAAGGGGGATGTAGATGTCGGTGTGTAATATTTTGAATTGTATACTTGGAGTATCCGTTGAAGACAAGGGTTTTTGCAGATGGCCAAGTTCTTCTCTAAGGTTGTCAGGTTCAGAAATCGAAATGGCCCGATGGATGAGAGAGTTGATCACAGAATTCTTTTGGGCAGGATGGTGGTGTGATGAAGCATGTAGGTAACGATTCGTGTGAGTCTTTTTTCTATAAACAGAGTGACCCAATCGGCCATTGGGCTTGGAGGTGACTAACACATCGAGAAAGGGAAGGGACCGATTATTTTCTACTTCCATTGTGAATTTTATACTCGGATGTTGTGAGTTAAGATGATCTAGGAAGGGAGAAAGGGTATGTTGACCATGGGGCCAGATGATAAATGTATCATCAACGTAGCGGAACCAGACTTTTGGTTTTAAGGGGTAAGATTCTAGGGCTAAAGACTCAAAGGCTTCCATGAAAATGTCTATATTTGACTGACCTTTATTTTTTTTACACCAATGATGTCTCCTCTCGATCAAACCACAGTTCCTTCCTTAATTGATTATGTCCGGCTACCATCAAATCTTTCCCGTTCTCAGCATCGATCCAAACCGCATATCAGCAAACTACTCCTCCGAAAACACAAGCCCAAGCCTCTTTTGACCGGTACTCTTTATTCACAAATTCTCCTTTCTGTCTCAATTATATCTCGTGGACTATGAAGACTCAAAAGAGGTATTAATCTTCTCGATTTTGATCTGCTCTCAGCTTCCACCTTTTTCACTAACCAACGAAAACACTGGTACTCAGATTGGTTACACGAAAACACGTCTTCTCTTCTTGTCTGCCCGTAACATAATAATCCTTTCAATCTCTCCCAGACAACTTTCTCAAGTCTCTCATTCCCACCATTCCTTTTTAACCAATCATAAGCATTCATCTTTCCCACTTATTTTCGATTTAGAAAATTTCCAACATGATATTTAAAACAAATAAACTACTTTCACTCAAATTACATTTCAGAAACCATTAACAATTTTGCCTTTTTCAACAGAAATAAGTTTCCAAATTCTTGTTATCTCATATCTAAATCTAATTCTTATTTACTTTCGAAAAATGCCCACCGCAAATTACAATTACGAGTTTATTCCTAAATCTACTATAATTATACGGGTTCCATTGTCCTTTCACTATTCACTGAGTCTTTCACGGAAAAACTCGTCAGGGTCCCGTTACGGAACAATGTTTTCTCTTATTCTAACTATTACAAATAAGTACAGGGTTGTATTTTAACTTATATTCCCGCGGTATATTAAAATAATAAAAAAACTCTTTATTCTAGTTCTGATCGATAAACTGATCCATAACAATATATATATATATATATATATATATATATATATATATATATATATATATATATATATATATATATATATTGATATGATTAGTGTTTAAAGAAAATGATTTATAAGTTATATACTAGATAATATTAGATATAACAAGTATTTGGTTATTTTAAGAAGTTATATACTAGAGAATTTAATAAAAATTATTTATGTGAGGGCATTTTTAAGAAATTAGCATATAATAATTGTAAAAAGTTGTATTTTAATGTTGTAAATATATTTAAGTGAGCCATGTGATTAGGCAACCAGATATACATACTCTCGAAGTGACAGATAGAAATTAAGAATTATTACGAATATAAGTGGGGTTATAATAATAAAATGTATAGTTTATTAAATTAGAATGTTAAGTTAATGATTTAAGTGTATATTCTGATCTGAAAAGCCTAAATGTCAACAAAATTATTAATAGAAAAGTATGGAATTCTCTAGATCACCGGAGATGGCCTTGTTTGCGAAATGGTTTGTTCCAGAAAATTCAGACATGCATTTAATAGAACAAATGGAACATGATTTCTTACCAGATGGTTCTGGAACATCCAAAAAGATATAAATACCCGGTGATTTGGATTCAGAAGTCAGTCAAAAAGTTTAGTAAGAAAGTCCATTCAGTTAGTCAATCAGTTATGAGTTTTTTAGTATGAAAATTAGTTAGAGGCAGTCAATCAGTTACAATTGTTCAATATAGTGAGTTAAATCAATATTAAGAAACAGTATAAAGAAAATAATATTGAAGATTAAAAATTATGTTATGTATAAATGATGATAATGGAAGAAGTATTAATTGAATATTAAAATTAAATAATATTTTGGTGATTGGATATGGATATATTGAAAAGAAGAATAAAAATAAATGCTGTTTGCTGGTTTGCTTGGTGGTTTATAAATGCTGTGAAGAAAAATATCTTAAATTGGTGGAAGCTGATAATTGGAAAAAGTAATTTCACAAAAACAAGGATAACCGAAGCTGAGAAGAAGACATTTGAGTGGTGATTATAATCCATATAGTGGAAAACAGTTCATTTAGGCTTTCAGTGACAGAAAGGTACAAAATTTTGTTAATATAATTTAGTTAGTGTCATAACAATTTCAATTTTGTAGATAGTTTGTTTAAATTTTACATTGTCTATAGAATTTAATTAGTTTCATAAGAATTTCAATTTAAAGATAGTTTATTTTAAATTTACATTGGCTAAGTTAGATATATATGTGTTTCATAATAGATATAATGAAGATAATTTAAAAAAAGTACTTACAAACTAATTCTTTGAGAACCGCGATAAAAACCCTATATATTATATTATAAAAAATACTCATTGCTCATCATTCAAACAAAAAATACATCATAACAAATTTGGCGCCCACCGCGGGGCTCTCTATTGAAAAGAATTAGTTTGGGAAAATAAGTGCTCTCATACAATTAAATTAATTTTCATTAGAATGAAAAAAATATAGATTTTATTTTTAATTATATTTGAACAAGTAAAGTCTCAAAGTGTCTCAACGAAAGAAAGGTACAAGAAGCAAAAAGAATGAAGAAGATGTGGAAGTAGAAACACAACCTATACAAGAGGAGATTTTAGTTCAAGTTCCACAAGATACTGCAGAAATGAATCCAGAAAGAGAGGAAAGTGTCAATATGGCAGCTTTGATGTCATTAATGATGCAGATGAACAGTACAATGGAAGAGAATACGAAAAAAATTGAACAAAAAATGGAAGAGAATTCAAAAGAAGTCAAAGAAGACATAAAAAAAATAGAACAGAAAATGGAAGAGAATACGAAGAAAATGGAAGAGAATACGAAAAAAATGGAAGAGAACACGAAAAAAATGGAAGAGAATTATAGAAAATTAGAAAAGAAAATAGAAGATAATAATAATAAAATTGTAAAGCAAATAGAAAAACAAATGGATAAAAAACTTGAAACTGCAGAGAAAAAAGTAGCAAATGAAATAAAAAATATACGGAATGACTACAAGAAAAGGATAGAAAATGAGAGGACAGAAGTAAAGAGGAATATTCAAGATAATAAGATAGATATAGAACAGAAAATAGAGTTGCAGAAATGTAACTTAGAAGTAAAAATTAACGAAGACAGGAGAAACACAGAAGAAAAATTAGACGATATACAACAAAATATCCAAATAAATAGTAATCAAATAAGAAATGTGGAACAGAGAATAGATGATATTTCACAAATGAGAGACATAGGGAGACCTTACTTAAATTTAACAAATGAGACTGGGATTAAATTCTCTGGTAATATAAAAAATTTGCATCCTAGAGTATACATAAATAGTTTAAAACATAAATTAAGATTTGTGAATAATATTAATGATATTAAAGATTATATTAGAGTGACATTAAATGACAATGCAGCAACTTGGTTTGCTAGTATTGAAAATGATTTAGATAATTTTCAAACATTTGAAAATAAATTTTTAAATTATTATTGGGGTGAATTAGAGCAAGCCAAATTTAGGGAAGTTCTATATTTTGGAAAGTATAATCACAATTTAAAATCAAATATGGTAGACTATGCATTGAAACTGATAACAGTTGCAAAATATTTAGAACCACCACTTAGAGAGGAAGAAACAGTCTTAAATGTATCTAGACATTTTGATGCTGATGTTGTGCAAACAGTAACTGTACAAAATATTCAAACAATAGATAGTTTTATTAATTTTATTCAAAGAATACAAAGAGGCAATATGACAAGTAATAATAACAACAGAAAAAACAATAATAACTTTCAATATAATAAAAATGATAATCAACAATATAGACAATCATATAATAATTATAGATATGGTAATAATTTACAAAATTTTAATAATAATAACAGTAATTATAATAGACAACAATTTAATAACAGTACTAATAATAATAGACAAGATTTTAACAATAGAAGAAATACAGAGCGACCTAACTATAACAGACAGGTAAATTGTGTTCGAAGAAATAGGAGCTGCGAAGACAGGGAACGAAATCGTACAAGGCAAGAAAATGTGAGTAGAAGTCATAGTAGGGAAAGACATAGGACATCAGATCCAAGTGGTCAGATACAATCTGACAATTCTAATGATCAAAATTTTGTTCAGTAAACTTTCTGAATTACAAGTTAGGCCATTGCTATTATGAAAAACCTTCTGAATTTATTTCTCTAGATGAAGATAAAGTAATTGAATCTATTAATTTAATTTATATAAATGCTTTGGCCAAAAATAAAATGATTAAAATTATGATAGATACTGGTTCAGAAAGTACTTTAGTCTCGGAGAATTTTATTTTTAATACATTAAAACTATCAGATATAATAAAGATTCCAAAAATTAAAATTGTTGGTGCAAATAATAAGAAGTTGGGTGAAATTGATAAACTAGCCAATTTTAAAATTAAATTATTAATAAAGAAATTAATATGCAAGGATTTATTGTCAAGGATTTATGTGTTGATATATTAATGGGAAATGATGAATTGGAAAAGAAGAAAGTAAAGATAGATTTTGAAGAAAAAATGGTAACTTTGGAAGGGCAAATAATTAAATTTATGCAGAAAGATGAGGTGGAAGAAGGAATAAGAGTTGATAGGATATTATTAAAAGAAAATAATGATGTTTATGAAGAAGAAATGTATTTTGATGATAGGGAAATGTCCCAAAAGAATGTAAAGAATAATTATTGTAGTGAATATTTAAGGAATGGAAATTTTAAGCAGATGGATGCCTACGAGGTGGAGTGCGTAAAATTGGAAGCAAGGAATTCTTCTTCTTCAAGTGCCGTCTCCATCAATGGAGGTTAGCGGTTATGGTGGCAAACGTTTGTCTATCTTCAGCTGTTCTTAAGAGTTCCTCAAATCCAAGTCCTGTCCAGTTTCTGATATTACGTAACCATGACAATTTTTTTCTTCCAATTCCTCGCTTTCCTTCTATTTTGCCTTTTATTATCAACTGAGGGATGTAGTATTTCTCGTTGCGCAACAAATGCCCTAAATAACTGGTTTTTCTTCTTTTGACTGTTCTCAATAGTTCTTTTTCTAAATTGAGTCTCGCTAGTACTTCTTCATTTGTTTTTCGTGCTGTCCAAGGAATTTTTAAAATTCTACGGTACACCCACATTTCAAATGCCTCGATTCTATTCACGCTCTTTATTTTTAAAGTCCATGTTTCGACTCCGTAGAGAAGAACAGACCAGATAAAACATTTTACAAGTTTTAATCTCAATTTAATATTTATATGTGTATCGCAGAATAGAACGCGCATCTTAAAGAAACTATCCCTAGCTTGAGCAATTTTAGCTTTAATTTCTTGTTCTGGGTCCAGCTTGCAATTAATCCAACAGCCAAGGTATTTGTATTGGTTTACCTGTTCTAAAATATTCCCATTTATTTTTATAGGTAAGGGGATATTCTGTTTTCTTTGGATCACCATTACTTTTGTTTTTTTTTCGTTGATCTTCATTCCAAACTCTCGACAAGCATCCTTAAGGTGGTCTATAACCCTCTGTAAGTTTGTGTCTGTATCAGCCAGTAGGACAGTGTCATCTGCATATCTTATGCTAGATATTGGTTCTCCATTAATTTTTATTTCTGTGGAAAGGTTTTCCAAGGCTTGCTTGAATAGTAGTTCCGAGTAAAGATTGAACAGCAAGGAATAATGAGTACATAATGAAGAATAATTTTATTTGTAAAGAAGAAGATGCGATAAAAGTTAATTGCCCTGAAGAATATAAATCAATAGTCGTTTCCATATTGCAGCAACACAAGGGACTTGTCAATAAAGAAAATAGAATTGCACAAAATTATATCCATAGTATAAAAGTTAAAGAAGAAAAAGATTTTAAAACAAAATCATACCCAATACCATATAAATACAGAGAAGAAGTAAACAGAACGATTAATAATATGTTAGAAGATGGAATCATTGAGAAGGCAGTTACACGTTATATAAAACCTTTAGTAGTAGTACATAAAAGATCAGGTGAAATCAGGTTATGTTTGGATGCAAGGAATATTAACAAGATCACTGAAAAGCAATTTGAAGCACCAATGAGTATAGATGCAATACTAGGAAGAATTACAGGAATGTCATTTTTCACTAAAATCGATTTACAACAGTTTCTGGTTAATACCTCTAGAAAGGAAAAGTAGACAGTATACAGTATTTCAGATAGATGGAGTAGTATATCAATTCAAAGTAGTATCATTTGAACTTCAATCATCTTGCAGTGCTCTATGTAGATGTCTTCATGATATTTTAGATAAATATGAACATTTTGTAATTCACTACATTGATGATATATTAATTTTTTTCTAAAACTGCTGAAGATCATGAGAAACACCTAAAAATTATAATCAATAGATTAGACAAAGTTGGACTAAAAATAAATCAAGAAAAATGTACATTTTTTCAAAAAGAAGTGATATATCTAGGTTATAAATTTTAACACTAATATAAAAACAACACTAACAGCTTACTGATATATCCATTTTATTCAATAGACTTGATTTGTTAAATAGATGGTAGATTTCATTATTGAGAATCAATTTGACATCATACTTGTTGTCTTGTACATATGGAAATTATTTTGTACCCTAAAAATCATAATTTGGGGTTAGATACAAAATTGATTTTATAAATGTATTTCTAATATAATAAAGTGTAAAACTTACCAATTTATATGGATGAAAGCCTTTTGAATGGAAATAATTCCTAGATTTGTATCCTAACATCCATGGTAAAATGTAGTAAACACAAACATACAACACACAAACTTCCATTTGACATGACAGTTTGACATAGACAGCGAACAGGGATGTATTTAATAGAACAATTTTTAAATAAGAAATTTAATTAGTGGACAAGAAAATTAATATTTAAAAAAATAATAGTAAATTATTTATTTTAAATATTATTTTGGGGTATTGATATGATTAGTGTTTAAAGAAAATAATTTATAAGTTATATACTAGATAATATTAGATATAACAAGTATTTGGTTATTTTAAGAAGTTATATACTAGAGAATTTAATAAAAATTATTTATGTGAGGGCATTTTTAAGAAATTAGCATATAATAATTGTAAAAAGTTGTATTTTAATATTGTAAATATATTTAAGTGAGCCATGTGATTAGGCAACCAGATATTCATACTCTCGAAGTGACAGATAGAAATTAAGAATTATTACGAATATAAGTGGGGTTATAATAATAAAATGTGTAGTTTATTAAATTAGAATGTTAAGTTAATGATTTAAGTGTATATTCTGATCTGAAAAGCCTAAATGTCAACAAAATTATTAATAGAAAAGTATGGAATTCTCTAGATCACCAGAGATGGCCTTGTTTGCGAAATGGTTTGTTCCAGAAAATTCAGACATGCATTTAATAGAACAAATGGAACATGATTTCTTACCAGATGGTTCTGAAACATCCAAAAAGATATAAATACCCGGTGATTTGGATTCAGAAGTCAGTCAGAAAGTTTAGTAAGAAAGTCCATTCAGTTAGTCAATCAGTTATGAGTTTTTTAGTATGAAAATTAGTTAGAGGCAATCAATCAGTTACAATTGTTCAATATAGTGAGTTAAATCAATATTAAGAAACAGTATAAAGAAAATAATATTGAAGATTAAAAATTATGTTATGTATAAATGATGATAATGGAAGAAGTATTAATTGAATATTAAAATTTAATAATATTTTGGTGATTGGATATTGATATATTGAAAAGAAGAATAAAAATAAATGCTGTTTGCTGGTTTGCTTGGTGGTTTATAAATGCTGTGAAGAAAAATATCTTAAATTGGTGGAAGCTGATAATTGGAAAAAGTAATTTCACAAAAACAAGGATAACCGAAGCTGAGAAGAAGACATTTGAGTGGTGATTATAATCTATATAGTGGAAAACAGTTCATTTAGGCTTTCAGTGACAGAAAGGTACAAAATTTTGTTAATATAATTTAGTTAGTGTCATAACAATTTCAATTTTGTAGATAGTTTGTTTAAATTTTACATTGTCTATAGAATTTAATTAGTTTCATAAGAATTTCAATTTAAAGATAGTTTATTTTAAATTTACATTGGCTAGGTTAGATATATATGTGTTTCATAATAGATATAATAAAGATAATTTAAAAAAAGTACTTACAAACTAATTCTTTGAGAACCGCGATAAAAACCCTATATATTATATTACAAAAAAATACTCATTGCTCATCATTCAAACAAACAATACATCATAACAATATATATATATATATATATATAATATATATATATATATATATATATATATATATATATATATATATATATATATATATATATATATATATATATATATATATATATATATATATATATTATTGTGATATTTAAAGTCTTGGTGCGCCAAGCAATAATTAGCTAATTAATTTTTTTGATTAATTAATTTTTAATTCTTTTATCTCAGGGTTAAATTCGTGCTTCAATATCTATGCTATTACATGTGAAAGGTAAGGTCCAGAGAATACCGGAATAATAAAAAACACATATGATCTAACACTATATATTGAAATAAAAATAATGAAATAATTCACACTCAAAAGTTTTCAATAAACAAATCTCATATAATGATTCTCAAAAATTTTGTTCTACATACGAGAACAATCAAATTAAATGGTACAAACAATATTAATTGAAATCTCAAAATTCCGAACTATTCTAACTCTCCTAATCAAAATATTTATATCCTTTCTAATTAAGTGTAAAAATTGTGTTATCAATAAAAGAAAAAACTGCAGAAAACAAAATATCTCTCTCTGATGATGAGTGGTCCAAATCCTTGTTCCTTATAGACTGTATTATCTCCTCTCAACCGCTCCCTATGTAATCAGCAATCTTACACCGATTGTTGCAAGTATATCGTCCTTAATGATCTCCTTCAAAAGCACAAATCATTCAAATTATGATAGCCTTTTCTCCTCTTGATAAACTGAATCTCTCGTTGGCCCGAGTGAAAAATGACTCTTGGAATATCTTCTCTTTACGATAAACTGAATCTCTCGTTGGCCTGAACAGTGACTCTTGGAATATAAGTAGAGAAATATGACTTACAATATTTTGCTGCTTCAGCTTCTGTCAGATACACTAACTCCACAAAAACTCACCAACATTCAACACTACTGCTTGCTACATTTCAGGAACCGCCAGAGAACAATCCCTGTTCCTCTTACAGACTTGGAAACCAACTGACCTATCTTTTCTCTCTCCTCAATCTCGCTAAACTTTTTCCTACATACTTATCCAACCTTTTTTAATCTCCGCCAATCAAAACTCGTCACAATTCCCCCATTTTTTCATTTCGATAACAAACAAATTTTTACCTATAATTATAAAATTTCCTAAAACTTATTTACAAATAATATTTTCTATAATTCTTAAAACTAACAAAAACCACTTTCTAAAATCTCTTCTATTTGTCTCTAATCACTGCATTAATGTATTTTGGAAAACCCCGTTCAATTGTCTTTTTGTTTTCACTTAAAATTATGCGGGTCACTCAAGTATAACAAAGAAATAATTTATGCAAAGCTTACTTTTTGTTTGGTACAGGTAATTCAAGAAATTAATAACTCTCCTTCTTCGAAATGTTTGTTGGATATTATCCTACTTATCTGAATTATTTTAATGTTATTGAATTTTGAAATATTTTGAAACAAACCAATATTTTTCTCGATTTTACATATCATAACAAATCCCCGCCATTTGATCTGCCGAAAACTCTTTGTTAAATTTTAAAAATGACAAAAGTTTTCTAGGATCAAATTATTTCACTATGTTATTAAAATCTACTTATGATACTGACAAATGTCGTGAATGTTAAAATACCCCGTATATTGCCTGTCTTTATACGGGATTGGATATATTTTCGTTTTAAATTTTTCAAAGTATTTTCCCTTAGAAGAAAGTTCATAATTTTTAACCACTTGATTTACTTTATTAACAAAATCTCCATGGTTTCCTAAAATCTTCTCTATTTCCTTCTCCATGTTTTTTTCACAATTTATTTTTCTTTCATCCACCTTTTGTTCACATGTGTTCACTGTCCATAATACTTCTTCACAAAATTCTGGATTCTCGTCCATCAGTGCCATTTTTTCTTCTGTTTTCTTTTTATCCTCTAATTCTCTTTGGTATTCCGAGCACCATGTTTCTATTCCTTTCATTTCTCTGATGATACCTTCTTTTTCTTCCTGCTTCCATTCTGTTTTATCGTCGGTTGCCAACAATTCTTCTGTACCTTCTATTTCCTGTTTTTCTCTGGTCTCCATCTTATTTTCTTGCTTTCTTTTCGAACTCTTCTTCTTTTTCTTCCTTCTCTTTTTCTTTTCTATTAGATCTTGTTCTTGTATTTTCGGTTTATCCTCTACAGTCATAACGATTTCTTTGCGTTTTTCCTGTGCATTGATCCTTCCAGAATTTGTTTTCCTATCTGTTTGCTTTTCTTCTCCTGTGTTGTCTGGTTCTGCTCTGATTTCCAGTTTATTTTCCGAAAAATTTATGGTGATATCTTTTTTCCTCAATTCATCAATTCCCGCTATCATATCATGATTTAAATCTTCAATCACCACACATTTCATGATATGGAATTTGTTTCCCACTCTTATCTGTACTCCCAAGCCTTCGTTTACTGTCGTCAAATTTTTATTGTTTGCACCCACTAAATCAACCCTAGGAATCTTATACACAAATCTGTCCAAATTTAATTCTTTTACTAGTTTTTTATTGATTAGCGATATCTCCGATCCAGAATCAATCACAATTTTAATCGCTTTATGTTTTATAAATGCATCTAAAAATATTAGATTAGAATTAGAAATTTGTCTGTCGCTTCCTATTGCTACATGATTCATCTCTCTTCTGTTTTGTCGTTGGAATCTCTGATTATTTCTATCGTCCCTTTGTTCGTTCGTATTCCTATTCGGAGGATTTTGTGCATCTCTATTCCTGTTGTGATTTTCATTTGTTCTATTTTGTGTATCATTCCGGTTATCGTAATTTTGTTGTCTATTGTAATTATTGTAATTTCTCGGCCTATATTCGTTTGTTGATCTGGGATGTCGGTTTCTCTGGTCATAATTTGATGAATACCTTCTTTCCGCTCCATTATATTGGTCATGTTGTCTTCTATTTCTCATTTCTTTTCTTTTCGCTTCTTTTAATTGAAGGAATTGGCACAAACTATCAATATCTTGATAGTTTCTCAAAATCACGTGATCTTCCAACGTTTCCTCAAAATGTCTGCTGATCATTTCTACCAGCTGTTCGGTAGAATATTTGTATTCTAGATATTTTGAATTGTTATATATCTGCAAAGCATATCTTTCTTCAGATATTCCCATTTTTTCGTGATATTTTCCATTCTGTAGCTCTTGGTTGATTTCTCTCTGTTTATTTTTCCCCCAGAAATAGTTGAGAAATTTATTTTCAAAATCTGTCCAATTTTCAAACTCATCTTCCTTGCTTTCATACCATAACGCTGCTCCTTCTTTCAAATGGTTTCTAATTGTTTCTTTGCAATCGTCAAAATATCTAATATGTTGTAATTTGGTTTTCAAATTTTTGACAAACGGTACTGGGTGTGTTTTCCGAATATCCCCGCCAAACTGTATTTTTATGTAACCCGGACTTTGGATGAGTACTTCTCTCCTGTCTCCCATCTCTCGTTGTTTTCTGATATCCTCAATTTGTTTTTCTATTTCTTTCTTGTCTTCTTGTAGCGCCATTTCAAATTTTTCTTCCAACTGTTCTATTTCCTTTTTCTGGAAATTTCGTATCTCCTTCATTGTATCTTGGATATCTTTAATCTCTGTCTCTTGTTTTGCATTCTTTAGGGTTATTTCTTCTATCTGTTGTATTAGTTCTTTCTTTATCCCCTCAACACATCCTTTAATTTCCTGTTCATAGTTTTCCAAACGCTGCTCTATATTCCTGTTATTTAGTTCTATTGCTTGCCTTGTTTCCCGTTGGTTTTCTTCCATTGTTTGTTTTGTTTCATCCATTTTTTGTGATGTTTCTTGTTGATTTCTATCCATTTTATCCATTTTCTTTGATGTTTCATTTTGGTTTTTTTCTATTGTTTGTTTTGTTTCTTCCATTTTTTGTGACTGGAGTTGCATTAGTTGTAATATTTTCTCTATTCCTGATAATTCTTTTTTTTCCTCAACTATTGTAACATTTCCTTCATTATCCGATCCTTCTTCAACAATTGTTTCCTCTTCTCTGTTATCCTCCTTCCTTTCTTGCATTTTGCTTTGACTCCTTGTGGTCGACATGTTGTTTCTTTTCGTTACTGTTTTTGTCCCCGCCAAATGTGAAATTTTACAACACTCTATATGTTTCAGAACACGACAATATTTCTCCCCAAATGTATTAAATTTTCACGACAAATATCAAATATGCAATTAGTAAAATTCAAATAATTCAAAATAAATATCAAATGTACGATTGGTAAAGAAAATAAAATCAAATAATTCAATAGCAGTAAATATCCACTAACTACGATCAATCAATAAATCAAATTTATATTCCCTGGAAAAATTGTCAAAATACTTTCAAATTCAAATTCCCTCAATATTATATGTTTTTATCTCTGGATCACCTGTACTTATTCCAGATCTCTTTCCCTTCCTTCAAATGTAAAGCTGCGATATTTTCAAGCCCCACGTTTTGGAAGCCAGTTATTGAGATATTTAAAGTCTTGGTGCGCCAAGCAATAATTAGCTAATTAATTTTTTTGATTAATTAAAATTATTTAAATGATATGATTATGACTCTATCACAATTTTTAATTCTTTTATCTCAGGGTTAAATTCGTGCTTCAATATCTATGCTATTACATGTGAAAGGTAAGGTCCAGAGAATACCGGAATAATAAAAAACACATATGATCTAACACTATATATTGAAATAAAAATAATGAAATAATTCACACTCAAAAGTTTTCAATAAACAAATCTCATATAATGATTCTCAAAAATTTTGTTCTACATACGAGAACAATCAAATTAAATGGTACAAACAATATTAATTGAAATCTCAAAATTCCGAACTATTCTAACTCTCCTAATCAAAATATTTATATCCTTTCTAATTAAGTGTAAAAATTGTGTTATCAATAAAAGAAAAAACTGCAGAAAACAAAATATCTCTCTCTGATGATGAGTGGTCCAAATCCTTGTTCCTTATAGACTGTATTATCTCCTCTCAACCGCTCCCTATGTAATCAGCAATCTTACACCGATTGTTGCAAGTATATCGTCCTTAATGATCTCCTTCAAAAGCACAAATCATTCAAATTATGATAGCCTTTTCTCCTCTCGATAAACTGAATCTCTCGTTGGCCCGAGTGAAAAATGACTCTTGGAATATCTTCTCTTTACGATAAACTGAATCTCTCGTTGGCCTGAACAGTGACTCTTGGAATATAAGTAGAGAAATATGACTTACAATATTTTGCTGCTTCAGCTTCTGTCAGATACACTAACTCCACAAAAACTCACCAACATTCAACACTACTGCTTGCTACATTTCAACAACCGCCAGAGAACAATCCCTGTTCCTCTTACAGACTTGGAAACCAACTGACCTATCTTTTCTCTCTCCTCAATCTCGCTAAACTTTTTCCTACATACTTATCCAACCTTTTTTAATCTCCGCCAATCAAAACTCGTCACAATTCCCCCATTTTTTCATTTCGATAACAAACAAATTTTTACCTATAATTATAAAATTTCCTAAAACTTATTTACAAATAATATTCTCTATAATTCTTAAAACTAACAAAAACCACTTTCTAAAATCTCTTCTATTTGTCTCTAATCACTGCATTAATGTATTTTGGAAAACCCCGTTCAATTGTCTTTTTGTTTTCACTTAAAATTATGCGGGTCACTCAAGTATAACAAAGAAATAATTTATGCAAAGCTTACTTTTTGTTTGGTACAGGTAATTCAAGAAATTAATAACTCTCCTTCTTCGAAATGTTTGTTGGATATTATCCTACTTATCTGAATTATTTTAATGTTATTGAATTTTGAAATATTTTGAAACAAACCAATATTTTTCTCGATTTTACATATCATAACAATATATATATATATATATATATATATATATATATATATATATATATATATATATATATATATATATATATATAGATCTAGCGGTTAATGTGGGCCACGTACTAAAACGGTATTATACTAACTCCAGGCGAATATACACCGTGTATATTATTATCTGGGTAGCGCTTTATGTGGACTCCGACCATCACGTCGGATTAAGTGGACTCCGTAATAGGTTGAAACACTTTTGGGATCCGTATACATTTCTTTGCGTACACTACTAAACTCCTCCGATGTTGCCAATAATTTGATTAGTCGTAGATTTTTAAATTTTACAGCAGGTACGTTTTGGAACTTGAAATTTATTTAAATATCAATCAATTTAGTCATCCCGAAATTTCACAAATACTTGGTTAATGTATTAAATATTTTATGTTGATAATTTATATTACTTGCTTTAATTATTTTTAAACTTAAGTTGTGTCTGTTATAAGCTTGGAAAACGCAAGTGTCCATTTTTATTAATTAGAATTTTTTTAATGCATTGACACTGAAAAATTTATTATATAAATGTACGTTCTGATTTTTCGATTGCTACGTTTTTTGATGTACAATATTTGTTTCATAAAGTAGTAAAATGTAAATTATAATAATTTATAAATCAATCTTAAAATTATAATTTTTTACTGTCTAATTTCAATATTTCGATTTTTAAATGTAGGAAATTCAATATCTTACTATAATACTTTAGGTACACATATATTATACATGGATACACTTTTGTAACAGATACTAAAATAATAAGGAAGCATAACACCTAATAATTTCGCTTTTAACTATAAATGTATCGTATAACGTAACGTAGCAATCAGTAGTGAGTCATTACTCAGATAAAATATTTCGGTGACTTTATGGTAATTTGATTCTAGCCAACATATCTATTACAATTATTACATAATATAATATGTCCGGTTTTATTGTTTTAAAAAACATTCATGTATTAAAATAGGTCTGAAGTGAATTATGCTTTGTATTTCTTTAGTGACATTATTATTAACCGTGATTATTAATCTAAGATATTTAAAGTGTTCCATACTTTCGAAATTATAGTTGTTGACTTTAATATTTTATCTAGATGTATTGAATTGCTTTCTTCGGTTGATTCGCTTGTATTTGGTTTTTATTTTGTTGATTTTAAGTGAAACATTTTTCGTGCTCTCTTCACTGTGTTAAAGATGTCGTATGCGGACGGGAGAGAGTTTCTTATAAGATCAATATCATTAGCAGATGCTAGGACTGCTTTGTACCTTGAGCCATTAATGGATTGCATTTTAAATAGACGTTATTTCTATTTTAGTATGCTGTTCATTAAATTTTTGAATATTTGAATCGAGAATCTGTATTTTATTCAACTGTTTTATAACACAGAGTTTCTTGGCGCCTATCTTCATCTCTGTTTTTTTTGTTTAGCGTATCATTCTTCTTCTTCCTATGCCGTCCCCATTAACGGAGGTTGGCGACCACATTTCTAAAAGTATCTCTGTCTTTTGCAACGTGAAATAATTCGTCTACAGTCATGTTTGTCCAGTCACGAATATTTCGCGGCCATGACTTCCTCTTTCTACCTATTTCCTTTTTGCCATCGACTCTACCCTGCATGATGGTCTGCAGAAGACTTTATATTCCTTAGTATGTGTCCCAGGTATGCAGTCCTGCGTACTTTTATTGTTCTCAACAATTTTTTGTCTCGACCCATCCTTCTCAGCACTTCCTCATTGGTAACCCTGGCAGTCCATGGAATTCTCAACATTCTCCGGTATATCAAAATTCAAAGGCTTGAAGCTTCTTAACTATTTGCGCTTTTACCGTCCATATTTCTACTCCGTACAATAGTTGAGACCAGACGTAACATTCAACAAATCTCAGTCTCAGCGCAGTATTCAGATTTTTGTCACAGAACAATTGCTTGAATTTTAAGAACGCTGCCCTTGCCATTTCTATTCGTACCCTGATTTCTTAGTCTGAATCTAATCCTTTGTTGATGTAAGCTCCCAAATATTTATATTTTTACTCCCGTATCATTTTTAAAAAAATTTTGCTGAATGTCGATCTAGGGAATCCGGTGGTATGTACATGGTGTTTCTATAACCAACGTTCGAAAATTTGTCTTACTGTAAAGTCATGACGATTTTACTAGGAAATATAGTGCTGTTTAATAATAATAAAGTTCAATTAACAATTCCTATATGCACTAACTTGGAACTGATATCTCTGCTCCCCGATACCAGGTAGCAGTCCCGAAAACATTAAAACTGCTACACTCATGCTTCCAATTATCCAACGATTAGCCAGTCCAGGACTATACGCCTTATTATGGTACTGATATTGCTGCTGTCCCTCATAAGTAAATATAATATGCAAGAAAGGTTTTGGCAATTTAATAGGATTTTGTATGTTATTATTTCTCCAAAAAAGTGAAAAATATCTATTTACTATCCCGATTTAATCCATAGATTAAATATTAGAATGCTATAAAATAATGCTATTAGCAGTAAAAAACGGTCTGATAGTAAGTAATGGGAAAACTAAATAAATTTTCTTTAACATACAAGAGAGAGGACGTAGAGTACGGCATAACGTAACAATAAACCCATATAATTTTGAAAGATTGCAGCGTTTTAGGTATCATAGATAACGCTGTCACATAAGAAATAAAATGGAATATTCAGCTAGCTAACTGATGTAAATATAACCCACATAACACTTTTAAATCCAGAAGTCTAATACAAATCCCTAAAATCAGGATATATAAAACAGTGATCAAACCAGTGCTATTGACTGAAAATGTAACGAGAACGCTGACAAAACAATGTAAGTAAAACTTTGGTATTAATTAGATCAGGATTACTAGAAAAGTTATCAGAATTATTTTCCAAATTACAAAGGTCCGAATACTAACCAATACCGAACCGGAACTAATGCCAAGGTCTAACAGATATATAAAGATATCACAACGTCATACAAGAGACTAAATCTCAACGCCAAAGTTACGCTGGCTATATCCAAAGGCTTTCTAATAACTGCATTGCCAAGTTAAACTTTGAGAATGCCCCGAGAGAAAAAATGCCCTTAGGACGTTCACGAATCAACAGTGGAGGTAACATATGGTCAGATTTAGGAATAATGGGACTACCTACCGACCCATCATATTTATCAATACATGCCTGTACAACCAACTGCTATCCAACCTACAATCAATACTTATCTGTTGGGAACTATCAAATCCATTACATATAGTCAAACGAACTAGGCTTAATAAAAGTTATCTTAGGAAAGGCACTTCTGAAATATTGACATATATTTTTAAAACGTTATTTACGTGGCTAAGTTTTCAATAGGAATGAGGAGACAAAAAGCAGAAAAGCCAATAGAACCTTGTTGCGTTCTGACTATACTATGATAATGACCTTTACAATATAAACAATACTTGAGACAACTGTTTGTCTCAATTTGGTCATTCAGAATTATGTCTGTATTTTTTAATTTGCTAATTTCCATAGATTCTAATTTCCATATAATCTAAAGATATCTTAAGGCCTTTATTTTAAATATACTTTTTTAGTAATGCAAATACGTAAATAGAACCTGGAATATACATGTAACCTTTAATCTCTGGGATAAATCCATCTCCTGAACAATGGCGCCGATATATTTAGTTAAAATTCTGTGCACTTATTTTAACCGTTTATGTCCTTATCATTCATATATGAGTTGTGACCGATATTACAAACTCATTTACTTTTCACAAAGAGACTCCATATTAACTATAGTTATTACTATACAAATCTGATTCGAAATATCGTCGAGTATGTAAAATTATTTTTAATGAAAAGTTAATTAGCCATTTCTTATGGGGTTCAAAAGAGAAGCCTTTACGAAAATTTGAGTACAAATAAGACCACCGTAATCAGTTGTACCCTGGGTAATAAATAATTAATTAATCGGCTAATCAGAATCACCCGTTCAATATGATTTTTGTCAAATCGGTCCTTTTTAGGATCAATTATTCGAATTATGTCTATAAATATTAAGGGCATATCTAGAGATAAAGACACTTTACTTTACTTAACCTTATCAGACATATGCGCTTAGCACAAATGTGACGTATTTCTAGTGCAGAAAATACATAGAGGGCAAAAAATAGTGTATTTGGTATTAAGCTGATCGCTGAAAATCACATAATAAATGTGAAAGTGCTATCTCTGCCGGCAAAGAAGCAAAGAAAAACTTAAAATGAGAGAGGACAAAACCAGTCAGCTGAAGGAACCTTTTAACGATATTGAGTTTGGATCCACAATCTACGTATATAATAAAGAATAGTACGGCACTGACTGAAGATCTGAGCACAAAGCTTATTATAAAATTTGGACCAAAAATACAACAGTTACTGATATCCAAAGTCTGCAGATAAACAAAGCAAAGACAAAGTTGTTGCCTTGTTTAAACCTAGCAAAAACTCCAACGACCACAAAAGCTATCGGTCAATATATTTATTTTGCTTAACAAAATACTCCTCAAGAGGTAAAACAGAAGAAAAACTCAAATTAAAAGACAAAAGTTGCTACAGACAGGGAAGATCATGTACGTCACAAATACTAAATCTTGCCCAACACAGCAAAGATGGGTACGAAAGATATCAGTTATGAGGAGTGGTATTTGTCAATCTAAGCAGCAATTTGCAGCTTACGACACCTTAAATAAGAGGGCATTTTTTCAAAATCTATATGATATCGCCTTAGGTAATAAACTTACTTGTTTTACTAGCGTATGCCTATACAACAGAAGATTTTTGGTATTTCTCAATGGTAAGAATAGCAGATGGAGAACGCAGAAGAACGATCTCCTTTGGGGTAGCGTAATGGCACCTACACTGTATAATATGTACACAAACCATCAACCCATACCAGTAAATACTAGGACTTTTATTATGTATACGACACATCTATTATTGCACAACCAAAAACTTTTGTTGCTGAAGTGGAGAAAAATCTAAATCATGCCTTAAACACAATAATGTCCCCAACACAGACGTTTTCACAAATATGAACATTCAATAGTGCCATGAAATCCTTATACTCTGGACTTGCCATAAATATCTTGAACATAGTTTGTATGACACTTAGTCATTCACAGAACTTTGTTCAAAACTAAAAGGCACACTGAGGACCAGAAGTATTATTCTCCGCAAACTTGTCAGCTAAAAATGAGAAGCACATCCTTCCACCTTTAAAACGTAAACGCTTGCATTCTATGCTTCTGCTGCCGAATATACCTTGCCAGTATGAATGACACCAACACATACTTAACACGTAGATTTAGCTACAAATTAGTCATCCAAATTTAGCGGATATTAAGACTCACATCCATACATAAGCTCTACAATATCGTAGCTACCAAGACACCTAATATTCGAAGATAAGTAGCTAAGGAACGAAAGAAACAAAATCTAGATTCGCAACATGTACTCCACGAATACAAGCCCATTTTATGACTAAAATCGAGAAAAAACTGGCCAGATCAACACGGGTGTAAGATATACCAAAAAAAAAAAATAAGCTAATCCTCGCCATCTGAACCCTCGGGAGGACTCTTGCCTGCAAACACCGGTTAACTTGTGTGAATGTGGGGTGGTAAAAGATTCTTCACACCTTCTTAGTTGACTTTGCCATTTAAATTGTTCTTTTCTTAAGACACAAGGTTTAATTATTTAAACTGAACATATAGAGTAAAGTCAGTAAGCTATTGCTTATAAAGATCATTGCAAATTGGACACTAACTCCAAGCATTCTTTCATTTTTTGCGGACTACTATCCATTTTTACACAAAAATATCTATTTTAGCACTTAAATATTTATTTTAAGATAACTTATCCAGAATTATATGTAGTACACAAACAAAACCAGAAATAAAATAAAAAAGAAGCTACAAGATATCGTAAAACAATAGATGGATGAAATAAATCAAGTTCATATTAATCGGATTCTTAAATAAAACGTATAAAGACATACTGACGTTAACAAAATGCATTAGGAAATTTCCGCATATGAAAAAAATATCCAACTTGGTAACGAAATCCTTTTGTATCTATAAAGCTATTTTTAGAAAAGCACGTACCTACCAAAAACAGGGATTTGGTAGTAGACATATCTATTACATACTGTAATGCGTATGAATGATAACAAAATAAGGACTAAGGAGTCCGTATGAACCGTTTAGAATATACGCTGAAAATATACGGCTTAATCGCATAGTTGCCAAACTATCAGAGCTTACTTAAACCGGTATACTTATGGTTCCAATATACAGTGAAAAAGACCTGAACGACCCCTATAATATATACACGTGAACTAAGCGATATAAATTTATGATACAGGGGTACTTATGGACTCTACAAAATTTTTAAAAATTATGAAACTAGACATGTTAACGAATCGACACAGCCAATAATATGAAATGGTCAAGTGAGCTCCGTATATCGGTGTCCACTTCACCATGGAGCTCACTTGAACCTTAATTTTAACATGGGCGGAGTTTACTTTATGCCGTAGATATATATGCCGTATATATATATATATATATATATATATATATATATATATATATATATATATATACATCATACTATTATTTTTGCTTCGATACATTATGATTTTACCATCAATTTAGCATCGTCTTGCAAAGTAGCATCTGTATATCGACGCTACTTTACAAGACCTTAATAACTTTTTTCCTGTACTTGTTACAAGAATTTTAACCATCTCATTGATTAGAGTGTTGATACCGTGTTGATATTTTAAAATATCTGCTTTCTCTTTTTATCCCTTACTGAGTTATACAAGTTTATTCCAGAAAATGTTTGAGTCTAAAATGATGGTACAGTGAAAATATTATATATATTTAGTTCAGAGTTTTGCCGTTTACTCGCTGCCATTATATACATGAAAATGTATATCCCACTTTCATTATCAATCATTTTAGCATCAGAAATTTGGCATCGCTGTTGAATATAATATTACCCACAATGAAATAGTAAATTTAAGAATGTATATATATATATATATATATATATATATATATATATATATATATATATATAGATCTAGCGACGGTATTATACTAACTCCAGGCGAATATACATCGTGTATATTATTATCTGGGTAGCGCTTTATGTGGACTCCGACCAACACGTCGGATTAAGTGGACTCCGTAATAGGTTAAAACACTTTTGGGATCCGTATACATTTCTTTGCGTATACAACTAAACTCCTCCGATGTTGCCAATAATTTGATTAGTCGTAGATTTTTAAATTTTACAGCAGGTACGTTTTGGAACTTCAAATTTATTTAAATATCAATCAATTTAGTCATCGAGAAATTTCACAAATAGGTACTCGGTTAATGTAGTTAAATATTTTATGGTGGTTATTTATATTACTTGCTTTAATTATTTTCAAACTTAAAAAAGTATTTATTATAAGCTTGGAAATGGCTAGTTTTCGTTTTATTTATTATTATTTTTTGTTAAAATGAATATGCACTTAAACATTTAGTCTCTAAATGTACTAACATCGAGTAGAGTAGTCGTGTAACAGTTTAAGAAAGTAGAAGCCCTTCGGTAGGATTATAATAAACTACATAAAATTAAAAAAAACTCTGTAAACAGGAGATCTTTGTAATTTTTCAATTCCTGCAATTTATGACGTGCAATATTTGTTTCATAAAGTAGTTAAATTTAAACTATAATAATTTATGGGAAGCGTTTAAAGAAGTAATCGCTAACCTTAATTAGAATACGGCACAATAAGAAGATGAAACTTACTGTATTTTTACTTATTATATTCACAAAAAGAATATCCAAAGTAAAATTTAACACGTTTTTATGGAGTTGTAGTGAAATTTGACTTCTTATTACGTTACGATACCGGATCCTGTAAAATTTTAAATACATTAAATCTCCCGTAAATTATTAAACTTATTCTTAGAATAAAATAACAAACTTCTTAGTAATTAGGTACAATATACCGTTCACAATTATGTGATAATGTGTAGGTGTCAAGATTGCACGGTCATGTGCCATAAGGTTTCATCTTTCATATAAACATCGATAGTTTTTAACTTTGGGTGTATTTGATTCCACCGTGCTGTAACCAATCCGACTTGAAAAGTGTTATTTTACATAAAATTAGCACGTTGGCCCTAATAATGACCTATAAATATACATTGTTAAAAATTGTATACATTTATCAATTTAAAACATTCTTTGTCGTCTTCTGATCTTCATCTCCATTCGTTCCTAATTAAGCACATGTTATCCACAGGATACCTCTCTCATTTTTAAATCATTACTCTTTTTGCCTTTTGCCATGGATTTCTTTATTTTGTTTATTCATATCGTTTTTACTCATAACAAATATTGGGTAGATTATTGTATCATTCAACTTTCTCCTTATATGTCCGTATCATATAAGTTGTCTAGTTATTTTAGCGTATATAATGTCGTATGTTAATTCCATTTTGTTTAACAATAAAACAGCAAAACTTCTACAAAATTATTTCTATCTTATCACTACAGCTGTTTCGGAGAGTGCCTTTCTCAAGTCTCAAGTTTCTCGAATCCATCAATCATCCATTGTATTTCTTATACTTTCATTTAAATCCTCTCCAATCAAAGATTTTGAAGTAGCTTTGCTCCATAGTCCATTTTTGTTGCTTTTTGTCACTGTTTCTCCTTTCTCTTTATCATTATCAATACGTAGCGCTCCAACACTGGGTAGGTCTTCGCTGACTACAACTTATCTCCAAGTTGATCGATTTTCCACGAATCTGCAATCAAATGAAATGTTCATTTTTTGAGATATGATTGGATGCTTTCTCTCCATTGTATACTGACATGCCCAAGTGGCATTCTTCTGTGCTAACTTCCTTCCACACCAGTTCTACAAGTTTGACATTTTGGCGTCTATGCACGTGTCCGATATACCTTAAGGGATTTATTTTCCTGAACAATATCGTTATGCGAGATTTCTTTATTCAGTATGTTTTCTTATTCTATACGGATTTGTAGCGATATGATAATAAGTTCTGAAGCTATTTTCTCGTGGCATTTTAAAGTAATTACTATTTAAATGGGAATAAGCCACAATTAAAGCTTAAAGTTAGTTTATTGACGTTTCAATTTCCACTTCGGAAATCGTTCTCAAAATACAAACATTAGTGAGAATGATTTCCGAAGTGGAAATTGAAACCTCAATAAACTAACTTTAACCTCTAATTGTGGCTTATTCCCATTTAAATAGTAGTTATGATAATGGGGTTAAATAAAAATTTCTGATTATTTTCCTTTCAAATATTCGGAGTGCTTCCTTATTTGTTTTAGTCATTCTCCATGACTCACATCCATGTATTAAAATAGGTCTGAAGTTTGAATTATGCTCTGTATTTCTTTAGTGGCATTATTACTAACCGTGATTAGTGATCTAAGATATTTAAAGTGTTCCATACTTTTGAAATTGTAGTTGTTGACTTTAATGTTTTTTCTAAATTGATTGAATTGGTTGATTGGTTTTCTGTTGATGCGCTTGTATTTGGTTTTCATTTCGTTGATTTTAAGTCAAACATTTTTTGTGCTCTCTTCACTTTATTGAAGTTTGTGGACGGAAGAGTTTCTCATTAGAGTTATGAGTTCTATATCATTAGCATATGCTAGGAGTGCTTTGTCCCTTGGGCCGTTAATGTTCATTAATTTTTTGATTATTGGAATCGAGAATCTGTATTTTATTCGACTGTTTTATAACACAAAGTTTCTTGGAGCATATTTTCATCTTTGGTTTCCAGTATCATTATTACAAGGATTTTGCTGGATATGGACATAGTGAACCCGGTGGTATGTACATGATGTTTTCATAACCAACGTTCAAAAATTTTTCTTACTGTAAATTTTTAATTATTTTACTAGGAAATATAGTGTTGTTTAATAATAATAAAGTTCAAGCAACAATTCCTATATGCATTAACTCGGTAATGATAATTCTGCTCCCCGATACCAGGTAGCAGTCTCTAAATCATTAAAACTGCTACACTCATGCTTCTCATTATCCAACAATTAGCCAGTCCAGAACTATACGCCTTATGATGGTACTGATATTGCTGCTGCTCCTCATAAGTGCATAGAATATGCAAGGAAGGTTTTGACAATTTAATAGGATTTTGTGTGTTAGAATATTATTTCTCCGAGAAAGTGAAGAATATCTATTTGCTATCCGGATTTAATCCATAAATTAAATAATAGAATGCTCTAAAATAATGCTAGTAGCAGCAAAAAAAAGCGGTCTAATAGTCATCATCATCATCATCAATCAGCCCAGAGTTGTGCATTGTTGAACATAGGCCTCCTCTAGACTTTTCCATCTGCTTCTGTTCTGCGCCTCTGGTATCCAATTGGTCACGATTCTTTTGAGGTCGTTGGTCCATCGCTTTGGGGGTCTTCCTCGGCTTCGCTTTTCAGCCCGTGGTCTCCACTCAAGCAATTTTTTTGTCCAACTGTTGTCTTTCATTCTTGCAACATGTCCTGTCCATCTCCTTTTTTGTTTTTTGTAATATGTTCGATAATGTCTTCCACTCCGGTTCTTCTACGAACTTCCTCGTTTTTTATTCTATTGCTTAAGTTTATTCCAAGCATTTATCTCTCCATCTTTCGTTGTGCCCTTCTCAATTTTTCGGCTGATGTTTTTGTGCGAGTTAAGGTTTCTGCTCCGTATGTGAGGACTGGTAGAACGCACTGGTTAAAAGCTTTTCTTTTTAAATGGATCGGTATATTTGTTTTAAATACGTCTCTCATTTTTCCGAATGCAGCCCAACCCAGACTTATTCTTTTGAGTAGCTCGCATGTTTGGTTTCGCGTTAACCTTATTTTGTGACCCAAATACACATATTTTTCTACGTTCTAAGTTCTATGGGCGACTTTTTGATTTCTATTAGCTCATTGGGGACGATATTGGTCATCACATTTGTTTTTCCATAGTTTATTTTTAAACCGACTTTCTGGGTTACTTGCTGTAGTTGTTGTAGCATAACTCTGGCTTCTCCTAAGTTGTCTGTTATGAGAACAATATCATCGGTATATCTGAGATGATTGAATATCTTTCCATCGATTCTAATACCCTTTGATTCCCACTCTAGCCTTTTAAATGCGTACTCCATAACTGTTATAAATAGTTTTGGCGACAAGGTATCTCCCTGCCGCACCCTTCTGCCAATTTTTATCTTCTCAGTGCAATGGAGGTTAACGGTTGTTGTCGCATTTGTCGCATGTCGTATATATTTCGAATAATATTTGCATACCTTTGATATATTCTGCATTCTGATAGTGCTTTTAAGATAGCAACTGTTTCGACTGTGTCAAATGCTGTGTGGAAGTCGACAAAGATAAGAGCAAGGGGTCTGTTATATTCGATAGACTTTTCAACTAGAGTTTTAAAGCATTGCAAATGGTCGTTTGTTCCGTGTCCCGCTCGAAATCCTGCCTGTTCTTCTGATTGATAGAAATCGAGTTTTGCTTCTAATCTGTTTGTCAGTATTCGAGTAAAGAGCTTGTATAGGTAGTTAAGCAAACTAATTGGCCTATAGTTTTCGAGATCTGCTTTATCCCCTTTTTTGTGGAGGATGATTGTAACCGAATTTTTCCATTTACTTGGAATGTTTTCACTATGCAGACATAGATTAAAAAGTATTTGGATTCGGGACATCAAAAGTGGACCTCCTAGTTTAATTGTTTTAATGACTACACCATCTTCCCCCGGACCTCTATTATTTTTCATATTTTTGAGGGCATGTTGAATTTCCTCTCATGATATATCTGGTATATCCTCCGATCCTACATTATGTACCTTTTGTATTGGTTGTTCGATGAGCTATGGAATAAGTTGACTTTTATATAATGTTTCATAGAAACTTTCCACTATATGTAATATGCTTGGTCTATCTGAGATAATATTTCCATTTTTGTCTTTAAGTTAGAAGATTTCTTTTTTGTCATTTTCTATTTTTCTCCTCAATGCTTTCATGCTTTTGTTGTCTTCTATAGTTTTTATAATTTTCTCGTTGTTGTATTATCTAATATCCCGTCTGATGGCTTTAGAGATTTCTTTATTTATGTTGTTTATATCTTGTGAGTCAACATTTCCTTCACTTCTCAGTATTCTACGATCTTCCATTTTTTGTTTCGTTTCATTACTATTTTTTTGTTCTTTTCCATGTTTAGGGCCAAATTTTTCCTGAGCTTGTGTTAATGTATCTACTATTTCTTCGTTTAGGTTATTTATGTCTTCTCTTGTTGTATTTCTGAGTAAGTTACAGGTGATATAATATTCAAACTCAAGTTCATTCGTTGGGCGCATCCAAGGTTTGAATTTTTTACTTTTTATCATCTTCAGTCTTTCTTGCTTAATATTGACTTCTACAGTTGCTCGGACCATTCTATGATCGCTTGCAACCGAAAATTGATTTAAGACTGTAACATCTTTGACTATATGTTTTTTGTCAGTGATAATGAAGTCGATCTCATTTTTTGTCTTACCATAGGGGCTCTTCCAAGTCCATCTTCTATGGATCTTCTTATAGAAGAAGCTATTCATTAAATATAGATTGTTTTCTTATAGGAAATTTAAGAGTATTTCGTCCCTTTCGTTTCTACCTGGTGTGCCAAAATTTCCGAGGGCATTTTCAGCTGGGTCAGTGCTTATTCCTATTTTGTCATTAAAGTCGCCACATATTACCGTAAAATGTTCTTGGTCTTCTGAAACAGCTGTGTACAAGTCATCATAGAACTGTTCTATTTCTTCGTCAGCGTGACTCGATGTTGGTGCATAGACTTGAATGATCTTTATGGAGTAACGGGTGTTTAGTTGTAATTTTGCAAGTATAACTCTTGTGGAAACTGCTTTTACTGATATGATATTCTCAGTTAGTTTTTTATTAATAAAGAGCCCAATGCCTCCATTCCCATAGTTTTCTCCGACATGATAGAAAATGTGACCGGATTTTAAAGTGGTTAGGCTTTCTTCTTTCCTTCTGACCTCAGCGACTCCAACAATGTCCCAATTGATTTTATCAAGTTCAGATTTCATTTCTATGAATTTTTCTTATGATAGCAGGGTTCTTGCATTGAAAGTTGCAATTTTTAGAGATATATATCTGTTAGATGGTTTTCTAAAATATGTCAGAATTTTGCATCCCCAGAATCCGTGGGACTGACTGATAGTCTGACTGATAGTCTGACTGATGTTCTAATAGTCACTAATGACAAAAGCAAATAAATGTTCTTTAACATACAAAAGAGAGGATCGAGAGTAGCGCATAACGGAACAATAAAGCCATATAATTTTGAAAGATTGCAGCGTCTTAGATGCCGTAGGTAATGTTGTTACATAAAAAATAAAAGGGAATATTTAGGTAGCTAACTGATGTTTATGTATATATAACCCTCTTTATTAGACCAGGATTGCTAGAAATGCCATCGGAGGTATTTTCCGACTTACAGAGGTCCGAGTACTAACCAATACCGAACAGAGCTAATTCCAAGATCAAACACATATATAAAGATAGCAACGTCGTACAAGAAACTAAATCTCAGTGCTAAAGTTGCGCTGGCTTTATCCAAAGACTCTATAATAACTGCATTGCCAAGTTAAATTGGGAGGATGCCCCAAGAGAAAAAATGCCTTTAAGACTTCCACAAATGAAGGAGGAGGTAACATATGGTCAGATTTAGGAATAATGAGACCTACAATCAATACTTATCTGTTGTGGAATATCAAATCAATTACATGTAATTAAACGAACTGGGCTTAAAAAAATATCCAAGGAAAGGCACTTCAGAAATATTGACATAAATTTTGAAAACGTCATTTACCTGGCTGTATTTTCAATAGGAAAGGGAAGACAAAAAGAAGAAAAGGCAATAGAATCTTTTTCCGTTCTGACTATACGATGACGATGATCTTTATATAACATATAAGGAGAAAGAGAGAATAATGTTTATGTTTAATTTAGAACTCTCAGGTTTTCTCCCTTTTGAATTGGGTATGTATATGTATTACCATAGAAAATAAAAGCAAGAGAACTATAATTATAAAACGAAAAGATTACGAAATGAAAAGATTATATAAATCTCTTATATTTACACAGACTGTTTTACAAAAGGTGAACAAATGAGCATAAACGGACAGCTGTTTTACAAACTTAATATTATTAGACGCATTTAGGATCAATTTCACTCAAAATATAATATGCTAAAATACGATACGACACGAAAAAGGCAATGACTTTTACAGCTGATTGCCACATAAATATCAATGTATTGTAGTTGTTGACTTTAATGTTTGTTCTAAATTTATTAAATTGGTCTCTTCTGTTGATTCGCTTGTATTCGGTTTTCATTTCGTTGATTTTAAGTGAAACATTTTTCGTGCACTTTGTTAAAGATGTTTGCGGACCGGGCAGAGTTTCTTATGAGATCCATATCATTAGCATATGCCAGGAGTGCTTTGTACCTTGGCCCGTTAATGGATTACATCTTAAATATGCGTTATTTCTATTTTACTAAGCTGTTTATTGATTTTTTGACTATTTGAATCAAGAATCTGTAGTTTATTCGACTGTTGAATAAAACAGACTTTCTTGGTGCATATTTTTATCTCTGGATTTTTGTTTGCCGTCTCCTTATTACAACGATTTTGCTGGATATCGACATAATGAACCTGGTGGTATGTACATGATGTTTCCATAACCAACGTTCGAAAATTTGTCTTACTGTAAAGTCATGATGATTTTACTAGAAAATATAGTGTTGTTTAATAATAATAAAGTTCCAGCAACGATTACTATATGCATTAACTTGGTACTAATATCTCTGCTCTCCGCTAACAGATGGCAGTCCCGAAAACATTAAAACTCATGCTTCCCATTTTCCAACGATTAGCCAGTCCAGTACTATACGCCTTATTATGGTACTGATATTGCTGGTGCGTGCCCCTCATGAGTGAATAGAATATGCAAGGAAGGTTTTGGCAATTTAATAGGATTTTGTGTGTTAGAATATTATTTTTCCGAGAAAGTGAAGAATATCAATTTGCTATCCGGATTTAATCCATAAATTATTAGAATACTATAAAATAATGATATTAGCATAAAAAAACGGTCTAATTGTCAGTAATAAAGCATATAAATGTTCTTTAACATACAAAAGAGGTGACGTAGAGTAGGGCATAAAGTAACAATAGACCCATATAATTTTAAAGGATTGCAACATTTTAGATATCGTAGATAACGTTGTAACATAAGAAATAAAAGGGAATATTCAGGTAGCTAACTGATGTATATATAACTCTTATAATACTTTTAAATTCAGAGGTCTAATACGACTTTCTTAAATCAGGATATATAAAACAGTGATTAAACCAGTGCTAATGTGTGGATATGTGGCCAGAACGCTAACAAAACAATGTACGCAAAACTCAGGTATTAATTAGATCAGGATCGCTAGAAAAGCCATCAGAAGTATTTTCCGACTTACAAAGGTCCGCGTACTAACCAATACCGAACGGAACTAATGCCAAGGCCAAACACATATATAAAGACAACAACGTCGTGTAAGAACCTAAATCTCAATGCTAGAGTTGCGCTGGCTATATCCAAAGGCTCTATAATAACTACATTGCCAAGTTAAATTGGGAGGATGCCCCAAGAGAAAAAATACCTTTAGGACTTCCACAAATGAAGGGGGAAGGTAACATGAGGTCAGATTTAGGAATAATGAGACTATCTACCGACCCATCATATTTATCAACACATGCCTGTTCAACTACCTGCTATCCTACCTATAGTCAATACTCATCTGTTGGGGACTATCAAATCAATTACATGTAATCAAACAAACCAGGCTTAAAAAAAGTTATCTCAGGAAAGGCACTTTTAAAACGTTATTTACGTGACTTATTAAAATTTAAATTTTTAATGAAAAGTAAAAGATTAGCCATTTGTTATGGGGTTCATGGGGGGAAAATAAACAAGAGAATCAAATATAGTAAAATAAATGCACAAATATTTAAAGTGTTTCTTGACTTACGGAAGAAACGACTTATAATAGAAAATAAGAAAAATCAAATATAGAAAAGATGTGAAAATATTGCTAAGTGTTTCTTGACTTACGGAAGAAACAACTTAGCATAAAATAGAAAATGAAAGAAACAAATGTATTAAGTATTTTCTTAACTTAAGAAAGAAAATATCTTAGATAAAATATCAGAAATAATAATGCGATATGAAAATATTTCTAAGGGTTCTTTTGACTTAGAGAAAAAGAACGGAAAAGAACGACTTAGACACACAATAAAATAACAAATCAGATATCAGAGAAATACTTCTAAGAGCTCTTTGACTTACCGAAAAGAACTACTTAGATACAAAGTACAAAATCAAATATATAAAATAGAAAAAGCAAGATAAATATTTCTAAGTGTTCTTAACTTACGGAAGAACAACTTAGACACAAAATACAAGAAAAATAAACAATCAAAATAATCAAATAAAATATCAAACAATCAGTACATGAACAAATATAGATCAATGTATTATTCTAACCTGAAAAGGTCTGAATATACAATAATGCTAAAATAAAATGGTATATAAAAAAATCAGAAATAAAACAATAACTTAGTAGGAACAATAATAGCACCGACTAGGTCTACAGTAGAAGAGGCAAGCTCGACTGATCGATGAGAGAAAATCTACCTGCTTTTATGTAAAACAAATCCTTTGTATTACGTAGCGAAAGTGTATTTCCCTGCATCGAATCAATTAGAAATTTGGATTTGGTTATCCTTGGAATTCCCAAGTATTTTGACCGATATCCAAATTCCTTGATGCCTCCGGCACGGCTGTCACGCCTCCGGAGGACATAACTACACATCCAGTTTTACTTACTTCTACATTTCTTTCTATTTTCCCATAGCTTAATATCACCCTATATAATCCGCCATACTTAACTTTATTCTCGTCACCATTAATACACTAACATCCCCCCTTTTCCAATATCCAATTTCCCATCCTCTCCAATAACTACCATCTAACTAATCACACAGGTTTTCTTTTAAATACTCATTTTACATCCATCAATCTCTTATCACAATCAGTTTCAGTATAGCCAGCTTACATCTTTACATTCATCTCCTATTTCCTTTTCTTTCTTTTTCTTTTATTTCTTTTTCTTCGATTCATCTTCCATAAATTTCAAACCAACTTTTATCTATACTTACTTCATACAAGGAAACAATTAGGTAATAACATTCTTTTTATCGCCTTTAAACTGATTTATTAATTTCAACTACATAACTTAAATTTTGCCTTACCCTGGTATACCAAATTTATTTTACATCAGTCACTCATTGTTTTACATTCTCCCACCTTTTTAAAATACCAAAAATTGCTATTGATCCTACTACACACAAAACACAATTCTTCACTAAAAACGGCCTATTCACAAACTTAAGCACAATGACTTTCCTACTACATCATTCCACTTGACATTGACGGGTACTAACTGATTTTTCATACCATCTTTCTATCAGTTAGCCCAAGACTCCAGCACAGATCAGAGGTAATGTAAGTCGATAAAACCTCACCAGCTACAGGGGGTCTTGTAAGATGCCCCCATTTTCAGTTTTTATTAATCAACAAGTTAACAGTCTATTGCATTTACCTTTATAAATACCATGAGGATTGTTTTTTAATACGGATGTCCTTCCAATGTTTTTATGTGGCCATTCAATGTTTTTAACAACTTTTTATGTAAGTAGTGAAAAACCAACGTGTTCTTTCTATATATTTAAATTTTAACTTACTTGTTTTTTAATATTGGTATTTTTACTCTCTCTTTTAGTAAACTGATGATGGAATGATTCAATTCCGAAAAGATCTTCTTTAAAATAAAAATTTTAAGCTTTTAATAAGCATTTTTTATACCTTAATACACACGAACACTACGTGCTTTGAATATGGTTTAGTTTGTTAATTGCTGTTGCCTGTAGCACTTTTGTTACCCAAGCAATAACTCCGTAAGTTAGCATTAGCCTAATGCGTCTTCTACATTTATGCTTATTGCTCGATTAGAAAGCGTACTAAATATCCATTCACTTACGGTGAGGGGAACATTCCTGACACTGAGCTGTTGGGTGATGGTTGGGAATGTGGTTTTATCAAACGCTCCCTCAGTGTCTATGAATATACCTAGGTGAATTCTTTATTATCCAGTGATCTTTCAATTCTTCCACTACTTGATGCAGTGCAAAATCAGTAGATCTTCCCGAAGTATATGCATGCTAATTTGGGTGAAGTAGATTATGGACCAGAACTTCATCCCTTATGTACCTCTTGCATAGCCTTTCCATCGTTTTCAACACAAAGGATGTTAGACTAATTGGTCGGAAAGCCTTTGGTAAAGTGTAGTCCATCCTACCTGGTTTTGGTATAAAGACCACACATTCCTCTTTCACTTCCTAGGAATATATCTCAGAGATAGATCACCATAGATAGAATTAGAACATTAAATATTGACTCAAATACCAAGATAAGGTAATAAAATTTCATTTGGAACAGCTTTACGCCTACTAATGGACTAACTGGTAGTACGATAATGTGATTGCCGCTCAAGAAAAATACTATATATACGCTGAGATTTGTAGACAATGAACTAGTTACATAGGGAGAATTCGAAAACTTGAAATTAAAAGAAAGTTGATTGAACAATCGATAAATGATCTAGTCTTGTCATAAATATTGATACAATGTATTAAACTAAAAAAAATTAAAACTATTAAGTTAATATAAAAAATATTAAATAGAAAATAGCAAATTGGTAAGTATTGAATGGATATAATTATTATTAAATAAATTAATTAGTTTATTTATTACAATTATATTTAGACGGATTATAAGTTTAAAAGAAACATGTTATGAATGTATAAAAAATGAAATAAAATTTGAAATCATAAAAAGACATTGGGTATTGGTTAAATATTGAATATAACTTACCACAGAGAAGATTTAATATAATAAATAAAAAGCATACCTTTTTATAGATAAACGATATTTAAAAAAATATGCCACCACAGAATTGTGGCAATGCCAGAAAAGTGTGACATGACGGAGCAGAGTTACCAACTGATAGATTTACTGACTATTAAATAAAGGCATAAAAAATTATATGTTTCATGTATGTGACATACAAATAACTGCCTGTATGGCAAACTGCCGAAGCCATATAAAAAAAATACATACAAATAAAATCTTTACGACCATCACACTTAAAAGATTAACAAACAAGATTGCATTTCGAGCTGGTCAAGTAGGCTTTAGACCAGAATCCTCCTGCATAGAGCACATTAATACTGTAAGGGTAATAATGCAACAATCGGTTAAATAGAACACACCCCTATACATGGTTTTTGTTGACTTCGAGCGTGCCTTTGACAGCTTATCTCGTGCTGCTTTATGGAAAATTTTAGAGCTACGAAACATCTCGCATAAAATAATTTCCATTTCCATTATATAAAGTTACTGAACACTGAGGTCAAATGGAGCGTGACACACAATGGAGTTAACAGCGACGAATTTGACATACTTACTGAAGTCAGACAGGGATGCGTGTTTTCTCCGTTTTTTTAACATAGCAGTAGACTATGTTCTCTCCAAACTAGACTCCGACACAAGAGGGATACAGAGGACGTTAATCACACGCCTAAGTAATTTGAAATACGCCAACGATATCTGCCTGTTAGGACAAAGGTTCCAAGATGTGGCTAATCAATTGGAAACATTTTCCACTGAAGCCAAAAAAGTAGGTTTGAAAATAAATATTAGTTAAACCAAATCCTTGAGAATAAATGCAAGGAACAACATGCTATTTACTATCAACAACAAGCAGATTAAAAATGTGAAAAACTTTACGTATCTTGGAAGTGCCATAACAGAAAGTGGAGGTACAGAGGACGATATTCGTATGAGGATACGAAAAGCTCAACAAGCATTCAGCATGCTCAACCCTGTTTGGAGATCTGACGAGTATACTACAAGGACAAAGTTCCGCATATTCCAGACGAATGTCATGTCTGTTCTACTCTACGAATGTGAAATCTGAAAAGTGACAAAAACCCTTACAGATAAACTGCAGGTCTTTATTAATAAATGTCTACGACGACTTGTTAGTATTTTCTGGCCTAACATCATTAGAAACGAAGATCTACTACACCTGACCGAACAAAAAAGGGTAGAACATCAAATAAAGTCCTGAAAGTCGAGTTGGATTGGTCACACACTCAAAAATAATTAAAGCATTGCAAAGATTGCCCTAAGGTGGAATCCCCAAGAAAGAAGAAAAAGAAATCACCCAGTACAAACTTGAGAAGATTCATCATGGACAAGATAAGAGGTCAAGGAAAGTCTTGGAATGAGGTGAAGGCCTTAGCGCAAAATAGAACCCGGTGGCGAGTTTTCACTAAAGCTCTATGCTCCACTTGGGGGTTCAAGAACCTTAGAAAAAATAAGGATTACATAGAATATTTAGTTAATTAAAGAATTGAGGCCAACTATTTTTGAAATAAAAATAGTAAAATGAAAGACAATGTCAATAAATGAATAAAATCAAAAGAAATTAAAATAAAATAATTATTAAAAGAAAAATAACGTAATAAATATGAGACGTTTATAAAGTTACAAAATTGATATTTTATTTTACGCATGTATTTTAATTAAATTTAGAGTTTGATATTATTGTTAAAGTTAAATAACAAAAAAATGTTTGCTATTTATTTATGGCAAACGTACTTATAAATGTTTAATTTTCTAAAATATAGGTAAAACATGGATATTCATGTTATTTCTCAATTTTTGTGCAAATAATATTAAAATAAGTAGTTTCTTAACATATTTGTGGTGTTTTTTCGGTTGCAATTAATTTAGGTCTGCTGGTGTCATATGGAAGACGGTCTAACAATATTAACTGTATTGGGATATGGTTAAACTTCATTTTAGCACAAGGTATGATAAAACTGCATGGTAAATTAGGTATTGTTGTAGTAATTTATGCAATTCTTTTATTAATTTACAGTTAGATTTGCTTTCAAAACAAATACTTTTTTATTTTTAAACGTTACGGTTTTTACATGTAGTGTTTTACTTCAAAATAAAATCTTTTACTAGTAAAGTGAAAAATGTCAAATAAAGTTTTTTAAATACAGCCGACTCGCGCTAATTCAAACCTGCGATAATTCGAATCTCTCTATAATTCAAAGTTATACCGAGTTCCCTACAAAATCTCGTTATATTTCGAACTAAATTAACACATTTTTGTGCACTTGGTAATTCGAACGAAAAAATCATTGCTATATAACAAAACGACGCGTTACTTCGAACTCATGCATTTTAAAGTTGCAGAGAGAAAGAGAGTACAGTTCAAACTTGTATCAACGCACTTTTGTTGTTGTTATGATTAATTTGACTACACACTTCTCACGAATTGGTTTGTTTAGTTATTAGTTACTGTTACTCTTTGGTATACAGATTAAAATCTTGTTAGTCATGAGCCCTAGAAAGTATAAATGTTTGACGATTGCTGAAAAGAAGAAGTTAATCCAAAAAGTAGAGGAAGGTGAGAAGAAAAGTGATGTTGCAAAAGAATTTAATATTTCTCTGAGTACTCTCTCAACTGTAATAAAGCACAAGGAGAAAATTAATGCTGCTCAATTTGCTTGAGTACGGAAAGAACTACTAAACGTGAATTTCCTCGTCTGGAAGAAAGTCTGGTTATTTGGCTAAGACAGTGTAGAGGACAAAAAGTGTCTATTAGCGGAAACTTGTTGAAGCAAAAAGCAAAAGACTTCGCGTCTACTCTAAGCATCAAGTGAAGAGTGGCTTACAAATTTCAAAAAGAGAAATCTAGTTGTGTTTAAAAAAGTTTGTGGGGAAAGTGGAAGTGTTGATGATGCAGTTTGCTTAGATTGGCACGATAAATTGAAGACTTTGATTGAAAACTATGATGTCCGCGATATTTTTAATACTGATGAAACTGGCCTATATATCAAATGTTTGCCGGACGTAAGTTTACCGGACGTAACTTTAAAAGTAAGACGCTTACTTTTAAAGATGAAAAATGTCATGGGGGAAAACATTGTAAAGAGAGGTTAACAGTTTTACTTGCAGTAAATATGGACGGATCAGAAAAACTTACACCTTTAGTGAAATTGCGATGTTTCAAAGGTGTGAAATCGTTTCTTATGGATTATCGTGCTAACAAAAAAGCTTGGATGACGACAGAGCTTTTTAACAATTGGCTTTTAACAGTTAAGGGGACATTAAAAAGCAAAAAATTTTACTATTTTAAGCATTGCACTGTCCACAACAGTCCTCCTACATTTTAAAACGTGGAACTCTACTTCTTTCCGCCAAATACAACTTCAAAATTGCAACCATTGGACTAAGGGATCATCCATAATTTTAAGACATTCTATCGCAAAGAAATTGTTAAGCTCGTTTTAGAATCTCTTGACAAAGCTAACTAAAAATATCACGGTTTTGACAGCTATTTTACTGATTGACAAGACATGGAGAGGTATAACACCTCTAACAATTCTCAACTGCTTCAAAAAATCCGGTTTCTTACAAGAAGATCAGGAAAATCTTCCAATACTTATGCAACCAGCAATAGAACCATTAGTTGACATTAGCGGTGTGAGTGTTTCTGACTTTGTTGTCAGATTGTCTCATTAGATACCTTACAAATCTTGTGTATACAAAATGAAAGAGGTGAAAAAGCATGTCAGGCACTTTTTTTCTTAAAAAAAGATTGATTAATGCACAATAAGAATACATACATGTATGTACACGAATGTACTTCTAAACTTTTGTCATTGTTATAGAATAGCAGTTAATAAATAATCATTGATCAACACTTAATAATTCGAAGTTTATTTTTTTTTTTACAAATTTCGAATCATTTGATATTTCAAACACTCAATAATTCGTAATATTTTAAGAGTCTCTCGAGTTTCGTATTAACGAGAGTCGACTGTATAGAGTGAAGAAATGCGTTTTACAAAAATTAACTGTTTAAATTAATAAAGGCTTTTATCAAGTTGCGTATATTGCTGATAGCAGAACTGCTTGTATATTTTAGATAATCTACTCGTCAAACATGATGATCTATGTAATTACCTTAATGCTCATGATATCCATTTTTGACATAAGACTATTATTCATATCCCTATTTGTATTATTCTGTAACAAGTTTATTTATTTACCTTGTTATTGTCATTAACCTGTTGTACCTATTATTGTCTTCTCAAGTTCATATCCCTATTTGTATTATTCTGTAACAAGTTTATTTATTTACCTTGTTATTGTCATTAACCTGTTGTACCTATTATTGTCTTCTCAAGTTCTTAGTTCATTTATCTGAAATCATACGGCTACAATAAAGTACTTTCTTGTTTCACAAATTCTTATCTCTTAAAAAAGGTAGTGCCATATCCCCGGACTGAGCCTGCAATGACCTGGTCGTCGGCAAGTTCGAGAGCAACGTTATTCCTAGCCGTTTGTTATCCACTACGATCAGCAAAAGCCTAATGTCTGAATGTATTCCTGCTGTCCAAGCTATCTAGTTCCTTAATATACTCATGGCCCAATAAAATGTCACAAGAATATCTCTTTCACTTATCTCGGCTGAATGAATGCCAAAGCAAGGTTTTGTCACCTTCGGTAAACCTGTGCTGGCTACCTTCAAAGGACATCAGAGGATATTTTCTCCTCCTTCTCACATAGATGGCACTTTAAGTTATCTATTAATCGAAGTAGATTCTTTCGTCGTGAACAGTAAATATGGTGACCGCCAAAGAGAATTCTACGATTAAGGATTAAATAGTAGGAATAAAGTTGTGAGACTTTTAAATGACTCTGCTACATTAAATCTAGTCTATCTCACACTTTCACAAGTTCTTTAGTATCTCTAAAACTTTTGGGTGAGAAGCTTCTTAATACTATCCCGGTCAATACTAAATATTACTCCAATCATAGGTTCCAGTCTGGCACTCTTCCAGTGGAGGCAGTGACGACGAGACCCGAGTTTCAAAGACCCCAGCTGTTCATTACCGTCTACACCTAAGTATTCCGGTACCCATACCAAATTGTTGAACTTGTTTGTACATAGTTATAGCTAGGGTCCCTTTGCACTCCAGAACTAGCTTGAAACTAACTCTGCTGTCAGAATGGCCTAAATTCAAGGCTGATAGAAATAGTCCTGCCAAGACAAGTCCTAATAACTATCTCGTAAAAATCTCAGCATGAAACGTTAATGCATACCAAACGAGAGCCTGGGCCTAGTTTTCGGTTCATTCACTTAACACGATCATAAAAATAAATCGATGAGCGGAATGACGGACTATGCTGTCCTGTATTATGAAAAGTATGGGATATTACTCTACGGCCTGCTTCCAAAAGTTACAATAACCAATAAAATATACATTCATTACTGTAACATTTAAAAATTTTGTTAAATAAATTTATTTTAAGTTGTTAATTTTTTATTAAAATGGTTTAAAAGGTTTATATATTCGGTAATGGTTACTTCTAAATGATCATATGCACCAAAACATACTTAATATTTTGTAAATGTTTGTTGCAAGAAATATTTTTTATTATTATTTTATAAAATATTTTAATACACTAATCAAAAAATATTTTCCTGGTTTTTACTTCATCATTCAATTCCATTTAGTTATCTTTTAACTTGAAACATTGTCCGTCGATAGCAGTATATAAGAATATCACAAATACTTTGAGGATGTAAACCACAATCGATGAGTGAAAAGTAACTAGAAAATAAATGATAAGTTTAAAATAAATCCAAAAAGTTGCATCCAAAAATACAATGCATTGACCTTTATTTTTGGACTCTTTTTTAAGAACTTCATAAATTAGTCCACTTTCGATATAGGTATAATCCTCTCAATTCAAAATATGTGTTATTTATTTCGGAAGCTTTTTCTTATACACCATGATGTTGCGCTTTCTGCGATCATTCACCAATGATGTATTGCCGCCTTTGACTTCCTGTTCATGATATCTATTTATGATACCTATTGCAGAATTCTGGACCAGATAGTAGAGATCCACTGGATCGGTACCATAAATTTTTGGAGTCACTTGGTAATCTTCAACATGTATTTGTCATCTGCTATCTAGTGCTTATGTTAGTATGCAAGGTATGGTTGACTGCTTCGGGTTAACTGTCGATTTTTAGTTTTAGATAAGTGATGGATTCAATCGTTGCTTGACGGAAGTTAATTGTAAAACATTTTTTTCTACACTTTCACAAAATTTGTTACAACTTATTTTTACTACAGCTGTTTCGGCAGAGTGCCTTACTCAAGGGATGTATTTTTACTATGTGTACACTTTATAGTTGATAATTGAATAATTTGAACAGGGGAGAGTTGTTTATTTTAAGTTGATCGTTCAGATTTATATATTTATATTTTTTAATTTATTTATTTCTACAGAATATAATAAAGATAGCCTAAAGCCTTTATTTTAAATGGGGAGAAATTAAAATTGGTCGTTAAAAGAATGATTATTATCTATAATGTGAAGTGCGTACGTAGAATCTGTTTTTCGATTATTAAAAGCCCTTTTGTGTTGTGTTATACGTTTGTTAAAGGTTCTATCAGTTTGACCGATGTAAGTTTTTGGGCGGTCACCACGTGTAAATTTGTATACCTCACTGTTTAAGTGCAATTTCTGTTGGCTCTTGTTGTTCTTAATAATTTTGTTTTGAAAGCTGGTATTATTGTTTTTTTACGTGTTTGGCTATTTTTGTTGATATCTTGCCTATATATGTAATCAAAGAAAAGGTACTGGGCTTTTTATTTAATGGTCTTTAGTCTTTCCATTCTTTTGAATCATTCTTTTAACGACCAATTTCAAATTCTCAATATTCAAAATAAAGGCCTTTAGCTACCTTTATTAAAATTTATGGAAATTAATAAACTAAAAAATATAGATATACTTCTGAATGACCAACTTGGGACAAACACTCCTCTCCTCAACTTATTCAGTTAAAGGCTATAAAGTGTAAACACATAGTAAAAGTACATCACATGAGAAAGAAATCAAGTTCTCATTGTTTTATCATTAAATTTAGTTTTGGCATCAAGGTCCCTTGACTGGCACATTTCCAGTAAGAAAGCCTGGTATGCTCCTGAGTTGGTCCTTGCTTATTTTCTTCAGAAATTCACCCCTAATATGCATGTGTATAGCCAATATATATTTTGCTATATACTTGACCAGGTATACTTATCAACTTGGAGTTATGTTATGTTCGGATCCAATATATCTGATTGCGGATAGTGCTTTTGGTTCTCCTAAGGTCGGCCATGGACCGAAATATTTTATCTAATCCTGTTTTAGCACGTTCATTAGCTCTTGTATTGCCATATATTCCTCGATGTCTTAGTACCCATATTAGTGTGACACTGTTCTCGGACTTTCCACACTAGCCTAAAGACTATCTTAGACCTTAGCAGCCCTGAGGGCTGCTTAACTATTTGTGCTCTTATCGATTTCTGTTGTACACTGCAAGATTAAATCAATCTCTGCCTAAAATATAGAGTTACTTACTCCAAGATGGAGTCTTAGATATCCTGGTGTGGTTACTTTCACCCAGATCCGGTATTCCCTCCTGAATTTGATTTCGCATTACTGCATTCGTTTTTACTTTGCTGAGTTTGCTTCTGTACATCCGCTTCAGCTCTTATGTAGTATTGATATTATGCAACTGAATTGGGGTCGTTTTGCCAAGCGATGTACAAATTACGTTTGTTATCTATGTTTCTGAACATTCTGAACATATTCTGTTATCATTTTCATTTAATTATTCCTGTTTTCTTTTAATATATTCAACAGTTTCTTAAGCAGATGAGAGTATTGCTGACTTAAACTTTGACCAATGCTCCTCAATGTCGTCAAAATATATATCAATGAGCTTGGCAGTCAGTATTTCCTTCAATTTTGTCAACTTTTCGTTGTGCGTAAGTCCAGCAGTGTTAGTTTATTTCTTACTTATTTTCTTACCAATTAAAAAGACGATTACGTCTTATCATGAAGATGTGAAGAGCCATGATATACCGCACTAGTCGGTAGTCAGTCCAACACTGATCCGTACTGGTTAAAGCACTTGTTAGTAGACATGAGCATTGAAATCTCCCAATATAATGAGTTTGTCTGCTTGGGAAGAAGTCTGTCCAGTTGAGATTAAAGGCACTCTTTCTTCTCATCGTACGTCTAAATATAAAGTGCATGCGTATGTACTAACTACGGTTGCTCATTGTTTATTTACCAGCTTAAGGCGGAGTGTCATAAGTCTTTAATTTATTCCAGAAGGAATTTAAAGATAGTCGATGAGGTCGTTTTTTATAACAAAGCTTAAGCCGTGTATTTGGGTTTTATTTTTTGCTTTTTCCTTCCAAAAGAAAGCATAGTCACCGCCATGTTCTTTAAGGTGACCTTCTTCTACTTTTATGGTTTCACTCAGCGCAGCAATATCGATATTAATTTTTTTCAGTTCACCAGCTATTATTATTATTTCTCGTTATTGCTTATAAATTCTGTCTCATAGCAAAAGTTCATAAAACTCTTTAAATTTTTACCTCAAAGTAGTGTTGCATCTGGACACTGTTATCCAGCCGGACTGTGACTAGCGAAAGTACTTTTTGCAAACATTTACTTTACTACTTTATAAAAACTTATTGAAACTGATATCAGTTTATTTAAATACAAGTTCTCTTTTTATAAATATAAAAATATACGGAACATTCCATTTATAAAAAGGTATTTTTGACGTCAGTATTTAAAGGTGATCGATGCTGTATATGTCTTGTATCATAAGAAAAATTCAAATTAAAAGTAAAATCCGACCTATGCAAAGAAATTCTTCACAAATGATATTGGGAATATTTCCGACTTTTTTCCTTTTTTGTATGTACTTTATGCTTATCTTTTACTTGCAACATGCATTTAGATTCATTGTATATTTGGAATTTATTGCTATTGATTTGGTATGTAAACATAATTTATTCACGTAGTTTAAAAGCTTAAACTCTTTTTAATCTAAAATACACATTTTATTATCGATCTAAATTTAAAAATGACACCTTCAGACCTACATTAAATTACTAGACTCCGGCCTCTCGACGCATTTGGGCCGATTGACAGTTATTCGATGGTACTTGCAGCTGGACTACAAGGACCTCAAGCTCCTCATGAACAACGAACCAGCCGATAGACGCCGAGAACCGAAGAAGAAGCAAAATACTTCCTAGTGGTCACTAACCAGTGTCAAAGACAAATGGAAAGTGGCACTTCGACAAAATCCATGAAAAGTCTGATTAGCATTTACATTATTAGTCATCTGTAGCTAGTGATTTTGTAAATTGGTAGACGGTGTGAAACAACTGAAGTTTCCGAATTCAATTAAATGGAAAAAATATTAGCTAATATTATTATATATTAATCTATTTATCTGACGTTGAATTAAAGCTATTTTAAAGTTATGACCCTATATTACGATTTATTAAACGTATAAAATTTATTATAAACAAATTTTATCCACATAAAAAGATTTCAGTTATTTTCGTTTACTATATGTACCTAATGTTTGATATATCTCCCCAATTTACAAAGAGAATAAATAAATAAATCTTAGGCACGTTAAACTATACTTCTTAAATTACAAATTGCCATTTAGTTTTCTATCTTCGCCAATTTATTCCAACATAAATGCAACTGCTAACTTTAAAAATGTAACCAATAAATTATCAACTGCGATATTTGTTGAATAAGGAATTTATTCAACATTTTGTATATGGAATATATTAAAAATAGTTATTAAAATTAGTACAAAGTAAAGGCGAGATTACAAAAATATATTTAAATACACATTTTGGTTAAAATCTATTAGAATATCTGGAGAAAATATCACAAAATTATCCTATAAGGTTGTTCTTCTTGTTCATGTTTCATTCCTATCTCGAGATTGGATATTATAGATAAGACTAAAGGTAATGGATTTTGACAAGAGCTATGACCTTGTAAATAACAGGTAAACTTGTGTACTGTATTGGCATGACTCATAGCTCTTGTTAAAATCCATTACCTCTATCTTAATTTTGGTTATACCTGTGAATCGACTCCCATAGGTTATGTCCTGAAAAAACGAGGATAACCAGTTTGTCGAAATTAAATTTAGGTTGCATTGCATCTGGTACCGTTTTAAACTTTAAATGATTATTATTTAGAGAGCCTCTCCAGATTTAATCCCAGTACCCTTTCCACCTGCTTCTGGCGTCTTATTCGCTTTCAGTATGCTCCTTCCTTTGTCTTTTTTTTCCATTTATATTTGTAATAGAGGAAGGTCTAGTATACCCTATATAGAGTCGGTTGGGGCAGTCGACATAAATCCTGTTGTGATTCAGCATTCAGCACATTTGCTGCATACGTAATCGTAGGTCTGTTATTGTTATGGTTATGGTAGATAGGGGCAGGGCCCATTTGTAAGCCCTTCAGATACTTAGGCCTCCTAAAATGGATTCATTTAATTACCTCTATCATACGGGCTAGACCCATAAGGATCTAGTCTTTGGTGTTTCTGATGCCCAGACTACTCTGGGCGAGAGGGGCCAGATTAAAGGGTCCAGTAAAGAAATGGCACTTTATCAGAGTGACGTTATAAAAAAGGTAGAAAAAAATAAAATTTTAAAGAGGCAAAATTTTATTACAGCATTATTTAATAATAATAAAAATAATAAATGTTTTTATTAACAACAGATTTAATTTTCTTTACAATGAAATATAATATCAGTAGGGCCAGATTCTGTGGCACACAACTGCTCTTCCACCTAACCCCCCGAAAATAGGATAGATAGACTATATCTAAATAATGAAATTGTATTTACAATAAAACATAAAAATATTAAGTACATAATAAATTTATAAATTATAAACTATTTATTTTTTTTTAGTTCTTAAATTTTTAAATTACAGTTCAGCGAACAACTGCTCATAAATTAATGTCTTGAACTTGAGTCTAGACAGATTTTTAATATTTTAGGACAAACTGTTAATATTGCAAGCAATTGAATATGAAAATGAACGTTTAAAAAAGGATGTTGTATGTTTAGGTAAAGTAAGGGTATTCTTGTGTCTAAGATTAAGATTATGAACGTCCGTCCTATAAGTTATTCGATTGTACAGGTATGGTGGAACTCTCTCTTGAATTATTTTATGGTAAAAACATAAAGCATGGAGTTTCCGACGATTTTTCATATTTAGCCACTTGACTACAGTGAAAACATGACTTATCCTTTGAAATTTCCTGATGCCAAAAATCAAACGCAAACAAGAATTTTGCAATTTCTGTATTCTCCATGAATCAAATTCAGTGAGACACGCATTATAAAGCACGTCACAATAATTTAATTTTTATAATACCAGAGCATTACATAATAATGACTTTGTGGCCCTACTTAATAAATTGCGGTTTGTTACAGTAATTTTAAAACGGCGTAAGCTCGTTGTAAACAAATACTTACATGATATGTAAACCTTAAATCTTCGTCGAACCAAACCCCAAGGCTTTTAATCTTTTTGCTAAAAATTAAATTGTCATTGCCTAAGATAATTTGATTGGCATAATTCTATAAAAATATTTTCCTATGGAGATTCCTCCCAAAAATGATACCCTGAGTTTTTAATGTATTCAATTTTAAACAATGATTTTGAGAAAAAATCTGCAGCTGAAGAAGGTCATGATTTATTGCATTTACCGCTTGATTACACTCATTTGGATAAAATGACATATAGAGTTGGGTATCGTCTGCATAATAATGTTGTGAACAGGACAAAAACACAGAAGGAAAATTAAATGTGTGTATAGAGAATAAAATTGGACCTAATATAGATCCTTGAGGCACATCAGTATTAAGATCTAGAAATGGAGAAATATTTTGATTAAGTTTTACTGCTTGACATCTATTAGAAAGATAGGATTTCATTAGATTAACTGCTCTCGCTTCTAGACCAATATATTTTAAAATAGAGAATAACAAATTATGGTTAATTGTATCAAAAGCTTTTGAGTAGTCTAGAAGAATTCGAATTGATATTTTGTTTTGGTCATAGGCTTTAAAAATATCATCTGTAATATTTAATAAAGCAGAAAGACAGCTATATCTGGACCTAAAACCGGACTGCATCGTAGAGATTATGTTGTTATTTTTTAAATGCGTTTGTAACTGAATATCGATTACCTTTTCCAAAATTTTAGATAATATAGGCAGTACAGTTACTGGTCTTAACTCTTTAATGCTTTCTGTAATTTTAGTCTTCGGTAAAGGAATAATATGTGCCCGTTTCCATTTACTGGGAAAAATTGAATTTGTTAAGCAACAGTTAATGATATGTGTGATCTATGGTAGAAGAAAGGGAATAAACAGTTGCAGCTTTAATATTTTAATACCATGTGTGTATAGAGAATAAAATTGGACCTAATATAGATCCTTGAGGCACATCAGTATTAAGATCTAGAAATGAAGAAATATTTTGATTAAGTTTTACTGCTTGACATCTATTAGAAAGATAGAATTTATTTAGATCAACTGCTCTCGCTTCTAGACCAATATATTTTAAAATAGAGAATAACAAATTATGGTTAATTGTATCAAAAGCTTTTGAGTAGTCTAGAAGAATTAGAATGGATATTTTGTTTTGGTCATAGGCTCTAAAAATATCATCTGTAATATTTAATAAAGCAGAAAGACCTGGACCTAAAACCGGACTGCATAATAGGGATTATGTTGTTATTTTTTAAATGCGTTTGTAACTGAATATCAATCACCTTTTCCAATATTTTAGATAATGTAGGCAGTACACTTACTGGTCTTAAGTCATTCATGCTTTCTGTATTTTTAGTCTTCGGTAACGGAATAACATGTGCCCGTTTCCATTTAGTGGGAAAAATTGAATTTGTTAAGCAAAAGTTAATGATATGTGTGATATACGGTAGAAGAAGGGGAATACACAGTTGAAGCGTTAATATGTTAATACCATCATCACCAATAGCTTTACTTTTAATATTATTAATAATATGTAAAATATTAATTTCAGATACTGTTTTAAAGGTAAGAGAAGAACTGAGGGAATACTTAAAGTTATTTTCATAGAATATTTGTGTATCAATGTCTGCTTTCATGTTTGGTATGACTTCAATAAAGTGTTTATTTATCTCATTTGCATTCCACACGTTTTTAATTTAAAAGTTATTTTTAATTCTGCAATTATTTACCAAATATTTTAAATTATTCCACATATCTTTAGAAGATTGATCATGTATGTTTTTAAAATATGATTTTTTCTCCCTTATAGTCATGGCTGTTACTAAGTTATGCAATACTTTGTAGTCATTCCATTGAGTTATATTTCTAGTTAACTTGTAAGCAGTAAGTGCTTTATCCCTATCTAACATTAATTGCCTGATGGTATTAGTTAACCATGGAGCATATTTCTTTGAGATTTTAAAAGTTTGATATGGAACATGTATGTCAAGTAAAGTAATGATATTATTAGAAAGAAAATCGACTTTACTGTCTATATCTGGCAATTCATATATTATTCTCCATGGTATAGATTCCAGATCAGATTTAAATTGACTGTAATTTAAATTTTTGAAATTCCGAGTAGTAATAAATTTATTTGTATTAGATTTGACATCACAACCAAATTTTAAAACAACCAATTCATGATCGCTTATTTCTGGGATATGTTTTACTTCAATAGACAAGATTTTATCCTCAGTAGAAGTGATTACATAATCAAGCAGAGTCGATGTGAACTGGGTGATTCTAGTGGCTTGATTTACCATCTGCTTTAGTCCAAGACCATCTAATACATCTGTAATGAACTGTGTGGAATAATTATTGGTATTTAACAGATCAACATTAAAATCGCCCAAACAGAGTAAATGATCTACACTTGGCAGTACTGATCATAAAGTTGTATCCAAAACTCCAAAGAAAGTTTTATAAAATGCTCCATAAGGATTATATAAAACACCAATAGCTAGTGTTTCATAACGAAGAGAGAGTTTTAACCATATCTTTTCAATTTCATTTGATGACTCAATCAGCACATAATTTATATTACATTTTATATAAATACCTACACCTCCACCTGTGTCATTTTTATTCCTGTCGACTCGCTCAAAGTTATAGTCAGGTATATTAATGTTTTTACTGGATATTCATTCCTTTAACCATGTTTCACTTATACCCAAAATATCTAAATCATTTTTCAAAATAAGTTCTTTTACATCAATAAAATGCGCAACTAGCGATCTAGAGTTTATATGAGCATACTTTAAACTACTCATGTTACGCTTAGATTAGATCCTTACTAAATTGGTACAAACGATTATGTAAATAATTTAAGCAAAATTTGTATATGATTATTATTTGCATAAACAGTAATTCGCATCGAAATATTGTGAAATTTTTAAGAGACTGTAACATATTGAACCACATATAAGTATGTTATTTATTTGTTATTTGTAATCATTATTGTTTGTATTAAATTCATCCGCTAATAACCAATATGGTTGATGCGGCTGCCTTTAAATAAAAAAAAAAAAGTAATTCGCATGGTGATGTATTAACAGTGTAAAAAAATATATAGATATTACTCTTTAATTCAAAACACAGTATAAACTAAGGATTTTTTACTAAATAACTCAAGATGTACAGTTAAATTTGAATTGAAGCGTAAAGAAAATAATCTAACAGTAAATAAATTTAATTCGCCCAAGTTCAGATAATTAAAGCAATAATTAAAAAAGAAACAAATAAAATGTTCAAAGAAAAATAAAAATAAAGTAAGTACCTATATGCCAAAATCTATCCCCGAGATATACCATTATAACTAATAATAATATTAACTCTAATTGCAAACCAACATATATGAAAATAAATTTAAATTATAATAAAGCAAGGTCGTTTTCAGATAATATAAGCTTCTTTGACCCATTTTGTGATACATATATTTTACCTTGATATGTCCAGCAGTTTTTGGTACCCACAGATGTCCTCACTTTTTTTAATAATTCCTGACAATCAGGAGAAAGCATTTCACTAATCACGACACTGCAACCTTTAAGATTTTTCTTCTGATTAAACACTTTTGTTTTCAACCATCTGTTTACAAACACAACGGCTACCGGTCTTGGCCTCTTATCCTAATTTCGTTTTTTACCTAGTCGATAGCAATCAACTAAATTGGTTGACAAGATAGGTTTATTGTTGATTATATTTGTAATAACATCAGGTAGGTCGTCTTTTTCTTTCTCATCGATACCATTGATAATAAGGGATTTAAGCCGTTTGTCTTGTTTTAGATATTCAATGCTATTTTGGTTTTGAATTACAAGTTTTTGCACTTTATTTAATTCTTCTTTGACGGAATTAATTAATTCTAACATATTTTTCTCAAATTTATTTATAAAATCTATTTGGGTACCTGAGATATTACTGGTTACTTGAGATCTTAGATCCTTCATACCTTGTTGTTAAGCTTCTTCAAGTTTCTCAACACGTGCTACAACATTTTTATTGATTGTTTCAGGAGTATTTCTTGTTGATGGCATTTTCTTTAAACTATATAACTTATACGTATCACTACACTAATTAGTACTGAAAAACTATTAAAATGAATGCAATTTACCGTTGTAAATAACTTAGGTTTTCTCGGAGCTAGACTTAAACACACACTCTTACTCGTTCAGCGCCAGTTCTCTAATGCTAAAAAGAGTCAGTTATTTTCTTCTGCACAACATTTCCGAAAAATAAAGCTATTATAAAGATATTATTAAGGATATTTTCTGTAATATCCTTAATAATCTGAGCTGCTTCTTTGGTAATTTTGGATGCCTCCCTGAACTGATAAAATCTGGATATGGTCTCAGCAGCTCTCATTGCTTCTTGGATTGTAGGACAATCAACGCCGTCTTCTTCTTCTTCATTATCTTCATCAACATTCATTTCCACATTTTACACTTGTTCCATAATTTCTATATCACTTAAAACTTCTCTCTAGTTTGCATTAAATTTTTGTATCCACTCTGACAAAGGCATTTCGTCATCCTCGTCAACATCTTGAACGTTAGGAGAAACTACAGTCAATTTAGCTTGACGAAAACACTTACCAATTGTCACTGACGTAACCGCACTCCACATATTGTCTAAAAACTGAACTGCATTAAGAATGGTAATGTTCACTGGTTCCCCATTGTCCATACAAAAAATCATTCTTTTCAAAAGTTGTTTCCGATAACGGCCTTTTAAACTTCTTAGGATTCCTTGGTCCATAATCCGCATGATATTTTTGCAGTTGGCTGGTAAGAAAACTAGGTTGATATTGGTTCCTTGTCCCACTTTCTCAATTCTTTTTTAAAAATAGCAAAAGTCCTCCATACTTGTTTGTTGGCTGTGTAGTTTACTGGTAGTGTTTTTATGTTTTTGAAACATCTAGGATGTAAACTTTTCCCAATAACTAAAAGCTTTTTGTTCTCTGTACCTGTTATGTTTGCACAAACGAAAGCTGTGACTCTTGTTTTGAAAGGTTTCCACTTTTCGCTTTAAATTTCCTTTCTGAAATTTAAAGTTTTGTCTGGCGTTAATTTGTAAAAGACACCAGTTTTATCGCCATTGAGATATCTTCATCCTTGTATGGTTGCCTTAGTTGCGGCCATGTGTTTTGTAACCAATTACCTGTTACGTTATCGTCGACACATTTTGCCTCTTTAACAATTTTCGTGAAGGGAACTGAGTGCCGAACTTTAAACCGATTTAGCCAGCCGATAGAGCATGTGAAATCTTCACCAAATAGTTTTCCGAACTTTGTAGCCTTCTCCTTTAAAAGTGGCCTAGACACAGGAATATCAGAACTGCGACACTGCTTGAACCATTTGACTAGAGTTGAATCTACATCACCACGAATGCACTTCCTAATCTTTTTAACATTTTCTCCCTTCTCATTAAAGGCTTTTAAAAATTTTGTCCTTGTTTTTTAGGATTGAGCCGACAGTCGAAATAACAAGTCCAAATTGCCGACATACATCAGCAATTTTTCGACCAATTTCAAATGCTCTTATAACATGCACTTTATCTTTAATATACAAAATCTTCCTTTTAGTACTACAACTTACCATATTAAAAAATAAAAAGTTAATTACTACATTAAAATTAAAATCTAAAAACAAAACGAGGCGAACACAATTTCACGGTAGCGACAATTTCTTAAACTGACTGTTCTGAAACCGAAAATTTGACTGTTAGGATGACACTGATAAATAAGAAATTATGGAACTGTAAAGGTTTATGATTTACAATGTTAGTTCGTTCGTTTTGCAAAGGTCGGACAATACAACCGAGATGACGTAACTACCGATGCCGTAATGTCCAAGTTCCACTGTATATAGTAGGTACATCTGTTCGGGTTCCATACCTCACGATTTCTTACATATTATTCGACATATCCAAAGGATACTTCAGAACTTCGTTTTATTGGATATTGATTGATTTCATTCGCCTTTTTGTCCGTTTCTCCATATACAACCAGCATCTAGATGTTATATAGGTTCAAGCTCCTTCCGAAACCTACTAAAACTGTTTTGTAATGAAATAGCTAAGAAGACTTGTGGTAAAAGCTGATCCTTCACAAGGGCTTTATTAAAGAATTATTAATACAAAACTAATAAAATAGACATATTTATCTGTAATCTGCAAAAAGAATTTATATCTTTAATGAAATAATGCAAAAAAAGTTACAATACTACGAGTACTTGTACTTTCAAAAAAAATAATATTATTTAAATAAAATAGAGTTTTCAAAAAATTGTGTTTATTAAATACTCAAAATAACGTAAATAATGAACGTACAGCTAAACAGGTTGCCGTCTTTAAACGAATTGAAATAAAACTTAGTACGCAAATTAATTAATTTAAAAGTTTAAATTTCTCGACACAAAAAAATATTTCATTCATACTACAATTAGGTTACAAAAAAATAAGAATATTTATAATTTTTATCGTTAAACGTTACACCTAGTAATATTCTTGTAAAAAATAAAAAAATTACGTGTCCCTGACTAAATCACCGAACGCCAGTGGCGGATCCAAGGGGAGGGTCACGGAGGTCATGACTCCTCCCAAACAAAATTAAATATCAATCAGATAATCATCAAAAAATAATTTAAAACCCATCAACCCTATAAGCAGGAAGTCAAGAGTTGAAATGATTCAAACAGATTTTTATTCTAGGTGTAAGTGTAGAATTATACAAAAGCCTTTTTACATTGCTCTTTAAAAAAATCAACAATTCTGAATACAGTAATTCCTCGACTACCGCTACCCAGACTTCTGCGAATTCAGAGATACGCGATTTTCAAATTTTGTCAATTCGTCATTTGGGTGCCACAGAATCGTTCGATTATTATCGATGAGATAGAATTACCGCGCACACATTATTGCTCATTCTTATCGCTACATTTTTATTTTGTATTAGGTATTTCTTATCTTCAGTTTTGTCTACAAATTGGTTGTTTGTAATTTGAACATTTGTACATGTTATATTTATCTATAATTAATATCAAAGTGAATATTGTTGTTGCATTAGCTCTGTCTGATACGTTAGTGATCACTTAGTCGTCTTCTTCAGTCACCAAAATTAGATTTGAATCTATGGATAGAGGCCATAGAGGACACTAAATGCATTCTTCAAAATAAAAGATCAAATCCTGAGTCTGTTTTTAGCAAACTTTACTATGAAGTAAAGGAAATAGCTGAACAACTAGACATTGAATCGAAGATGCCTCGTATAGTTGCTCATCAAACCTATTGTCAAAACCAACCTGCTAACTTTTGCGAAGAATATTTCCGAAGATCTATTTATTTACTCCTTTTAGACAATATCTTAACTGATTTAGAAGAATGACTTTCACCGAAAGTTATGAAGCTATTTAATCTTCGAGTTCTTTTACCTAAAACTGATAACACACCAGAAGATAAAGTTGCATTAAAAAAAATTGTTGATTTCTTTCAGGATATTATTGGATTATTATCTACTGCATATTCCACAGTAGAACAAGAGTTTTCACTGTGCATTCAAAAGTGGAAAAGGATGTGTAAAATAATGGAAAACTTCCTGATTCTATTTTAGAAGTATTAGAAAACTGCGATATTCATATGTATCCAAATATCAGAATATTTCTGCAAATATTAATTACACTGCTAGTCACTGCAGCAACAGCAGAGCGTAGTGTTTCTACGCTTAAGCGTCTAAAGACTTGGCTTAGAAATAGAACTTCGGAGAAAAGGTTAACTGATTTAGTACTCATCAATGTGCATTCTGAAATTTCTCTAAATGTTGATGCAATCGTAGAACGATTTGCTAAATTGGATAGGCGCAAATAATACATTTTATAAAATTATATAATATTTACTTATCTTATTCTTATAATATTTTTAATCACTGAACTCTTATTTACCACTCGTTGCCGGCTGTTGCTGACAATTCGTGAGAAAAATTTTAATACCGGGTAAAAAAATATTTCACTCACTTGTAGCATAATATGCCTTATTATATTATATTATATATTATATTTATATTATATTTATCATTTTATCAAGATGGCCGCTGTCGAAGAGGTACGGCCAATTGATGGTGAAAACTTGGAAATAAATTTTAAATGCTGCGCTAAAAAAGAGTGTAAAATAGTTGTGTGTAAATATTGTTATAGTGTTTTTCACTCTAGCTGTGCAAAAAGATGTGGATTTGAAACATGTGAGAGAAATATCATAATATGCTGTGACAAAAAAGGCGGTGATACCAAAACAAACGAGATGTCAACTACAGAAGAATTATCCAAACTGAGATTAGAAAATGACCTCTTAAAAAGACTAATTATGGAAATGGAAGACAAAAATGTTGTATTAAAAGAAAACAATAATTTATTGCGCCAAAAAGTAAGTTATCTAGAGCAAAAAACCGCAAAAAAAACTGAATACGAAAGTGTAAATAAACAAGATCAGATAATGGAACACTCTGTTGATAAAAAATTCTCAAGGTCGGTACCACCTCGTACACAAAATAGATCATTCACAGAAGTAGTAGCTCAAACGTCAAAAAGTTTAAGTAGTTCCTCTGAACAGAAGACAAGTGACAACATTAATGTCAACCTCAAAAATAAACAAACAACTGAGGTTAATGAGCAAATAAAAAAACATAAAATATCTGAGGAGAACAGCGATAGTGACTCAGATGGGTCCCAAAAAGTTATACACAGGAGACATCGGTACATAACTAAAAAAAGATATAGGAACGGCAGTAAGCGATGACGATAGCACAAGTGGTTTTGCAGGGGAAAAGAAAAAAGTGTGGCTATACTTGTATAGAGTGAAGAGAACAACAAAACAAGAGGAGATATGTAAATTTCTAATAGAAAAGAGGAAAATGCAACAAGAGTCTATTATGGTAAAGGAATTGCCAAGTCAAGAAAATATGTTGAAGAGATTTGTTGTATCGGCTCCCTTTGAATATAAGGATGACATGTATAAACCAGAGTTTTGGCCTAATGGTGTTGGCATAAAAAGGTTCCAGATGCATCGTCATAAGGATTTTCTAGATAACCGAGGTGGAAATTTTTCATAGGAGAAAATAGAGAGCACAAGACACATCAACACAAGGAAATTGAAATACAAAACACAGTCACACGAGCAAAGAATATAAGTATCATCCACCAGAACCTCCAATCCATAGGAAATTGTATTGATGAAATAGAAGAACTTCTAACAAACAACAGTGACTGTAAAATATTGTGCACAACAGAACATTGGAAAACTAAAGAAGAATTAAGTGAATATGGAATTAACAATTTTGTGCTGACAGCTAGTCATTGTAGAAATAATGTGAACGAACATGGAGGAACAGCTATATATCTTAGTAAAGACATCATTGGTCAGGAAAGAAAGGATATACAAGAGTTATCAGTAGATAGGGTAATAGAGTGTGCTGTATGCGAAGCTAATGTAGGTAATAACAAACTCATTATAGCATCAGTTTACAGACCATCAGGTAGCGATCTGGCAGTTTTTTTAAACAAATTTGATATTATACTGGGAAGAATTATGATAGAAAACACAATTATAATTATAGGGGGAGATTTCAATATCGATCTTAAGAATAACACATTAGATAAAGTAAAATTTTGTATGTTAATTAACTCATATAATATTTGTCATGTAATTGAAGACTACACTAGAGTAACTGCCACATCTAAAACTTGTATAGATAACATACTAACAAATATGCAATCATATGTGTCAGTAGAAGTCTTGCACGCTGGAATCTCTGATCATTCTGCCCAAAAATTAACTTTTCAGGTAGAGGAAGCAGAAATGAATACTCTTGAAATGAAAAGACATTTTAGTACAAAATAATATTGAAACCTTTATAAGTAAATTACATAATCATGACTGGCTTAATTTAAGTTACAAATGTGTAAATGATCAATGGAATACTTTCTTAAATCAGTTTCTGTATATATTCAATCAGTGCTTTCCTTTTAAGAAGTTAGATTCTAGGCAACGTAAAAAAGGCCTTAATAAAAGAGATGATCCAGAGATAATAGAATGTAAGACTCGTTTAGACATCTTGTTGACAATGAGCAGAGTTAACCATAAATTCTATGATTCCTATAGACAGGTAAAAAAAGAATATAATAAGAAACTAATAACAAAACGATCAAAGCTATATGAAAACAGGATGTCTGAAGCTGCCAACAAAAATAAATGCATGTGGCAAATTGTTAGTGAAATTAATGGTCAATTAAAAAGTGTAAATTCAATAAAAGTAGAGGATAGTCCTCAAGAGATTGCTGATAAATACATGATCCACTTAAATACTGCTTTAAATAACACTTTATCTCAATTACAATACACTGAATATAAAGACAACATTGCAACTAACATAAATTCAGTGTTTGTCGCACCTGTGACAGAAACTGAAATTATGGATATAACTAAAAATTTAAAAAACAAAATGAGTTGTGGAATTGATGAAATACCCACTAAAATCCTTAAACTGTGTATAAAGGAGATAGTGAATCCTCTCACTACAATCATAAATAATTCACTAAAATCTGGTGTATTTCCTGAATGCCTGAAAACTGCCATAGTAACACCTGTTTACAAAAAGGGTGATCCTAAATTAATTAATAACTATAGACCAATTAGCCTTCTATGTTCCTTTTCAAAAATCTTAGAAATGACTATGTATAGGCGGATAACAGAATTTTTAACAAAATGTCATATTATTAGTGCAAATCAGCATGGTTATCAACAGGGAAAATCAACTCAGACTGCGATTTTTTTCTTTGTCTGGGATATTTTGAAATGTACTGAGATTGGTCATATGGCTTTGGGTCTCTTTTTGGATCTATCAAAGGCATATGACTGTTTAGTGCATGACCTATTATTTGATAAATTGGAGAAATATGGTATACGTGGACCAGCATTGAACCGGTTTAAGTCCTACTTGGCAAATAGGAGACATTTAGTAAAAATACATAAAAACACTGAAATAGGCATCTCATCTGAAAGCACTATCAATATTGGAGTACCACAAGGAAGTGTGATTGGTCCTTTACTGTTTGTGATCTATATCAATGATCTTCATGGTCTAGTGGCTAATACTACTTCCAGCATAACAAATTATGCAGATGATACAAACATTTTAGTCAGTGGTAAAGACATGTCTGTTCTAAGCGTTAATGCTAGTTTAGAGTTCCAGAAAGCTAAAGACTGGTTTTCTATGAATAGGTTGGTTTTAAATCAAAATAAAACAGATCTTCTTTTGTTTAAGACAAATTATGCACATTCAGATATGCCAAACAGTATTATTGTAAATAATGACACTTTAAATATTAGCAGCAGTACCAAATTTTTAGGATTATATATTGACAGTTTTTTATGTTGGGATAAACATGTTGACCAGTTATGTATGTCTTTGAGTAAAGTGATTTACAGCTTTAGAGTTCTAAAAAAATACATGAATAGTAACTCATTAAAAACAGTGTATGCTAATTTTGAAGCAAAATTTAGATATGGTCTAATAAATTTTGGCCACAGTGGGGACATAAATAATGTATTTCTGGTTCAGAAAAAAATAATCAGAGTTATGTTTGACTTAAAAAGTAGGGAATCATGTAAAAGGCATTTTAGGAGTAATAATATTTTAACAGTTTACGCTGTATTTATTCAAGAATGCTTACTGTTTCTATATAAGAATAAAATACTCTTTAGGAACTTTGAGCCCAATAGTATAGTAAATACCAGGTTATATAATTATAAAATTCCAATACACAGGTTAAGTATAACAGAAAAAAACGCTCTTTATTGCTGCATCAAATTGTTTAATAAACTGCCTGAACCTATTAAAAGGGAGGAAAGATTAAGTTTGTATAAACATCAAATATTTAAATTACTGGTAGCTCTTGAGCCATATTCTGTGGAGGACTATTTGTATATGTAACGGTTAGGAATAAGTAAATAATATTTTCGTTTGTGACACTGTTTTTTTTTTAAATAATTTTATGTTCACGGAATGTATATTATTTTCTAAAAATAAAGATTATGTTATGTTATGTTATGTTATAGAAATAACTGTTCTTAATAATATTAACATAATATTATATTATGTTTTTTATTGAATAAATAAATTTAACTAAAATTCTGTTCTTCTAGTTCTTCTTAAGGTTCCTTCTTCATTATGCAAGGGTGGCTATAACTATAGCAAATTGCTCTTTATCTTGAGCTGTTCTTAGTATCAAATGTGTGTCCATGCCTGTCCAGTCCCCTACATTCTTCAGTCAGGAGCATTTTCTTCGTCCTGGACCTCTTTTTCCTTCTACTTTCCCTTCCATTATGAGTCGTAGAAAGTTATATTTTTCCACTCTGTAAATATATTCTAGATAACTCGTTTTTCTGTTGTTTAAAATATTTAGGAGTTCTCTCTCAGTCCTTATTCTTTTCATCGCCTCATTGTTGGTCACATGCTCTGTCCACGAAATCTTCAGCATCCTTCGAAGAACACACATTTCAAAGCCTTCTATAAGCCTCATACTTGTAATTCTAAGATAAGATAAATACTTTTTTTTTATTGAATAAATTAACAATTAAATTAGTAATCTTACCGCATAAAATGCAGGTTTCACCACAAAACTGTATAATAAATCTGTATATGAAGCCATTTCGATGAAAGACTTGTTTTATAAGTTCGGGCAAAACTATTTACATTTCGAGAGGGGTAGTATAGTTATGTTGATAATATTAGTTGTTTTCAATGAGCTTAATTTTTATATTAATTGAGGCAAAACTGATTAAATTTTGAAAGATATTATGTAAAATCACTCTCAAGTATAGTGTTTAAGAAGAGAATGTGCCAATGTTTATGGGAAAATATGAATACTCTAACCCAGACAAAAGGTAAAATTTTTCCCTGACGCATCACCCATAATCTACATTCAATAGGATTATCAGGGCAGGAATTTTGTAGTTCGCAAATAGTTGATAGTAAGCGGCACACAAATTTACTTCTCAATTCTCATTTTTGACAGATTACATCTGATATAAGTCCGAACTGGATAAAGTAGACTCGCCTTGTTGTGAAATTTATTATTTGAGGTATACCTGAATGTCAGGTATACCTGACATTAGGCTGACAGGCGGGACAGGCTGACAGTGTTATCTTTTTCAAAAGTAATATTATTATTACAATTTATTAAGCTACCCATAAAGCAATCCATTTATTGACCTTTCAATAAGTTTTTTTACAATTATCTTGGTACTCTTCCATACAGGAAATTTAAGCAATGAAATAGCTGATCTCGCAGCAAAATTAACCTTATAATTAACGAATGATAGTGACAGTACTCAAACTGCCAATTATCTTAACCACATTTAAACGTTTCACACTCAACTTTTGGCAAACTAACTGAACTATACTGCCATTTAAATTTGAAAAATACAACCACATTGAATATTAGTGGATGTGCAGAAAGAAAAAACAATAGTACCTAGAAGACTGACTAGAACACACTAGGTTAACACATAGATACCTAAATGCATTCCAGTAATGTGCCAATACTGCCACTGCCACAAAGAGTGCCAATGATTAAAGGCTAACCGGAATGAGGCTCTAAATTAATCAACCAATATAAGCATATATTTAGTTTTTACCCATCTAGAAACATGTTCATGTTCAAAATGCATCCCTAGTTTATCATCTTGACTAAGAAAAACATAAGGAAAATCACAAGAATGCAGAGCCTAACTACTAACATGTAATCAATTATTGATTTATCTTCTCTACTTTTACCTTCTCCTTGGGTATGTAAAATGTATTAGTTATTACTAAATTGTACATTATAAAGCACTCTAGCATTCTTATGTTTCTGTTTCTCCATATTTTCCTAATACCTCTTTATATTCCTGGTTATTTGCGCCCATTCTGCTATTGAAGTCACTTACTAGGTAAATATATATTCCGTTTTGCTTGTTCTGTGACCAATGCAAATTCTTCCCAGAATTTCCTGATTATAATCAGATTCGTCATCGTTTGGGCTATATACAAATATTATTTTTTCTAAATTCTTGCTTTTTTCTTTCATATCAACTCATAGTATTCTCTCTGATCAGGCTCCCCTAATTAGCTAATTGGCTAACGGATCTGGAGTGCACTATGCATCCTACCCTTGCCGCTACTCTCTAATTTTCTTTTATTCTACTATATATAAATATATGATCATTTTCTGTTGTTATCATTCCTTGTCCTTTTTTCTTGATTTCGGTTGTTTTTCTATTATTAGTATATCTAGCCCTGTTTCTTCAAACTTTATCTTCAGTTCTTTTTCTCTGCCTTGTATACTTCTGATATTCTAGGTTCCCAGCTTCCATATTTCTTTTCTATTCTCCTTGTGTTTTTTGCATTTCACTTTCCTGTCCATTATTATTTATTGTACTTGTTTCCTTATCCATTGCTATTTTTGTTCATCATTTACTCTTCCCTTAAATGGTACTTACGGGTCATTTTAGACCCAACCGGATAAATTTCTCTTCGTATTTTGTTCGCACAAGCGTCAGATAACGGCATCTTTTAGGAGTTCTCCAAAATCATACACACGCATCAAGGTGTGAAATACCAGTCGATAAATATACTCTAAGTAGGTCTAGGGTCCGTTCTCTAACCCGACGATACCAGATACTCATATATTTTTACGACCATAAATTTAATTGTTATTGATGGAAAACGCATTACAAGTGAACAGGCACAAGCAATTTTTTTAAACGATGATTATGGTGATATTAGTGACTCCTCAACTATAGATAGTGATCATGACAGTGACCCAAAATATGATATTGTGTGTGAAGGCAATATTCCAGGGAATACGAAGATTGATGATTCAGGACCTTCAACAGTGATTATTTGAGAAATCAGCGATCAGAGTCCTGTACTTTCAGTAAGTAGTGATGATGAAGATAGTGAAAGTTTTCAATAAGTAAATACTTTAAAGAAGAAGTGCCGTCAGAAGAACAGTCAGCTTTGTAGAAGAACAACTAAAAACAGAAAATCGGAAACCAAATTGATGTTACAGATACTGTTAGAAAATAAAAGCAAATACCTGCACACTTTGTTAATATGAAGTTTTCACACAAAACTCGTTCAAAATGGAGTCACAATGAAAAAGATTGAAATGGCCAGAATAATATAATGAAAACTTATAATAAATGGCCAGAACTCTGGCCATTTATTATAAGTCTCCTAGTTGTTACAAATTTTTAATTAGATCTCTTAACTTTATATTACCTTCAGTAAAAACAATTCAAACTTGGTTGCGTGTTATAAAATTAAGAACTGATTTAAATACTTCCTTAATTGACAAGTTGAAGAAAGAAGCAGAGACAATGGACGAGTGGGAAAAAATTTGTGTGTTAATGTTTGATGAAATTTCTTTGAAAAAACAATTGGAGTACAATACATTAGATGATATTATAGAAGGGTTTTAAGATTAAGGTGCTTTAGGAAGCACAAACAAACTTGCCGACACAGGTTTGGTTTTTATGATGCGCGGCTTGTTACATAACTGGAAGATTCCGATTTGTTATTTTGTTATAGTTGGTCCAATACATAGCGACAACTTAAAAAACATTGTAGTTGAAGTTGTTTCAAAATTACAAAATATTGGGTATATACCAAAAGTGTTAGTGTGTGATGAAGCATCTAATAATATAGCTTTATTTAAGCTGTTAGGCGCATGTAAGGATTAGCCTGTAATAGAAATATCAGTGTGTTTGATACACCCCACTTATTAAGGAGTTTAAGAAATAATTTTCTTAACAAAAAGTTGACGTTTTTTGCCGATTCTAAACAAATATCGTGGCAAGATATTGAATACACATACAACATCGATAGAACCAATATGAGCACAATGCCTGTTGAAAATAACAGACGTTCATATAAACCCTAATAATTTTTAAAAAATGCGTGTAAAGTTACTAGTACAAATTTTTTCCAACTCAGTTGCCTCAGCAATATCAACAGCAATAGCTGTAGGACAGTTACACACCAAAACGGTTCCTCATACTGCCATATTTTTGAAAATTATAAATAATATTTTTGATGGTCTTAACAACAAATATTGTAGTGATAGTAATCCAAACAGAAAGCCAATGTCAACTTTAAGCAAGTCAACTGAAAACTTAAAAGCAGGTTTAGAATATTTTAAAAAAATTAAAGGTTTTGAAAATCAGAAAGAGAGAAATAATATTCACAGTCTACACGGCTTTCAGTGGACAAGTCGTATACCAAGTTTGCTAAAAAAGAGTAATATACCTTCATTTTTATAGCACTTTTATATAAATATGAACGTGGTTTTTAATTGTTCTCGACTTTTAATAATAAAATGTTTCGATATTGTCAAAAATGAAAGTACTTCTTGAGAAAAAGAAATAATAAATATTTTTTTTCCTAAAATTTTAATTTTACAATCTTAGTTTGAAAAGAAGTAACATTCAAATATACTTATTTACTTTGTTTTGAAATATGATCTAATTACTGATGTTTTAAACTTTCTAATCCTGTCCGTTTATCAGCTTTTACCTATTGTTCCTAGGCAGATGGCCCTCAACTATTTATATGTTGGAAATTCCCTCTCATTTTATCAAGATATGTACTTACATGATTCATTTTTAACGTTGGTAATTTGTGGTATTTTGTCAAAATTAAAATCGATTGCATTTGGTACTCGCCACTACTTGCTTTTAAAACCTCGATGACGTAATTCCAGAAAGTCCTCAGAAAATTTTTAAATATAAAAAGTATGCGATCGAACAGTAGATCATATTGATTTTAGTTTACCTCTATACAATTTCTTATTTTGCACAGAATATAATTGACTTCTATATTGCCATTTATAGATAAATTGTCAATTTTTTGTAGTACAATGTTACTATCAGAACAAAATTTATATCCTCTTCTTCTTGTTGAAGTTCCTTCTCCTATCGAAGGCATACATACAGAAAACATACGAAAGAAGAAAAGTAATTCCAAGCAACTTTTGTCATATAGAATTTTTTCACTAAGTTAATACTTTTCGAGTTATTTGCGAGTAAATATGTTCATTTTTTAACACAAAAAAAACAAATTTTTAAATGGTTCTGTGCAAATAATTCAAAAAGTAAGTATGTATTTTATCGAAAAAAAAGCGTGTTCAGCAGAAATATAGCTTCTAAAAAAGAAAAAAAAATGGTATATATATGAACTCTCTAGACCCAGTAGAAGCAAAGTTGTAACCAACGAAAAATAGGTTCATATCTGTCAAATTTCAAAGTGAATATTTCAACGTGAAATAACCAAAAAATGGTATACTTTTTGGGGAAACCTCAGTACAACTTTTTTAAAGTTTTCAAAAAAATATTCATTTTTGTTTTTTAATAAGTTTCTAGCATCAAAAGTAAGCGTTATGCTCAAAATAAAGTTGGTCCCTGTTTTTGGTAAAAAAACTCAGCCCCGAATTAGCATTTAAATCAAATTAATCGTTACCGCTTCACAAATTACTTTACTAATGTATTATTTATATTGATCTGTAAGTTTTATTTGTTCAAAGGGCATATTTTTTTAACAATTCTTTTTTAATTATGAAAAAAATGCTTATTTTCAAAATAACTTAATTTATTAGTGACACCAAAAATCACAAAGAGTAAAAAAATGTAGGTTTTGCTTTTCTGAAACTTGCTTACTTTTGATGCTAGAAACTTAACAAAAATAAACCTTTATTAAACAGTTTAAAAAAAGTTATAATGAGTTTTCGTCGAAAAGTGCTTCATTTTTTTATTATTTCACGTTGAAATATTCAACATGGAATTTGACGAATCAGAACCTATTTTTCAATAACCCGAAAAGTATTGACTTAGTGAAAAAACTCTATAGAACAAAAGTTGCTTAGAATTACTGATTTTAGGCACTTCCGAACTTATCTTGAACATATATTTTTTCACTCCTGAGAAGGTGTGATACTGAACCATAGTGCAAAAGCATCATCTTTTTTTCTTTGACATCTTGCCTAGGCGTAAGCCAAATTTCATGTAAGTAAATCCAAGCGATTCTTTAAAATTAGGAGGTTTTGCAATATTTTACCGTGAGCGAATAAACTAAATCTTCAAATAAATTCTGTATATTAGCTTGAAATATTTTAGTTTGCATCAATTCTGGAAATTAATTTGTTTGAAAAGTTACAAAAAAGTAATTTAAATAAGATATAATTTATCACTACTAATTTTATTATGTATTTTATATTTTGTTATTTTTTGTATTGTATTGATAAATAAATAATTTTTATAAAACCTCCACTGTTTTCATTAATCAATTTTTAGAGTTTTTTCTGAAGTAAAATCGAAATTCAATAATATAAATTACAAGCACCTTCAAATTATTTGTGAAAATGCTGAATGCCATCCTTATATTGTCGTCTATTGCACTAGACAATGGCCGGAACAGGCAACTCAAATTTATTTTTCAATCTTGGCAAATATTTCAATAATGTCGCCACCATACAGTCAGGTAGTACTTAGGCGTGAGGGGCCAAGAGGTGTAAGTGGGCGGAGTTTAACACTGAATTCGTTTTTACCTAAGAGTGAGGTATCTATGGGTGGTTTATAATCAATGGTTATAGTCTAAAACAGACTTTACGCAGTAAAGTAAGCCAATTTTCTGTTTTTTATGATGTTAACAATTTCTTTGTCTTTTCTTATCCTCTGAAGAATACTTATGTTACTAATGTGGTATATATATGAGACCCTTAACAAACGTCGGTAGCATCACATTTCAAATGCCTGTAATCGTTTTATGGCATCTTCTGTAAGGCTCTAGCTTTCTACTCCATAGAGGAGGACACTAAACATAAGATTAAAAATAAGAGAAGAGTAAAGATTGGGGAAGACCCAAATTAATAAAAAAAGAATAATATATTTACTTCAAAACTACTGTTTTGGAGATCCTTAACACAATTGTTCAGGTCAAAGAAAAAGAAACGAATTGTTGATTACTTCAAATGTTCCGCAAAGGGAGTAACACATTATCGAAACTGATTTCAAACATTTTGATTGATAGAAAAGCGTAGGTAATCGAATGGTAGCTCACAGTGGATAAAAAGAATCATAAATTTACTTCAAAGGTACTGTTTTAGATCGCGTATTAAATATATTGGCGAAAATACTACAAATATCTATGGGAAGTTTGAAAAAGCTTACAAATAATACTCTCAATTTATAAAGTAGTGACAAAATTATAATTATTAATTTTTTTTTATTATGTGAACTACTTTCTAAGGAGATACTATTCCAACCATGATCAGATATACATGTATGGAATAGAGATCACTAAGACACAGTTCTAAATTGGTTCCTTTTCTATCCATTTTTATATATTCCTATCCAAAGAGATAAATACAACAGCTTTTCTTTCGTGTTGCATAAATAAACCAAAGATTCAAATTAGTTTCCGAGAATTGTCTGACAAAGAGATTTAGGTAACATAACAGTAGCTGAAATAGATAAAACCATATCATATTATTATTTAGTATGTTATAATATTAATATAATGTTAGTTAATAGATTGGCGATAAAATTAAACATTATGTATTTTATTAAAAGTTTATAACACAATCGAAACGCTTATCCAGAAGTTCTATTCGATGTTAAATTAATATGCGATTAAACCACAATTGTAGCTGAACACCATATAAACATAGTGTTGCTTTCACAGGCCAATAGAAAACAGTCTCAGAATGTGTTGTACACAGTTTAACTATTAAAGATACGATGACAACTAGTCTTTGATGTGTGTTAAGTAAAGTGCTTTTTACAAGCAATTGGCTTTAATATACGAGATTAGACTGCTTACCTTATGGAAAACAATTCGAAATTGGAGTAGCATTTCTGTTCCCAACAAAATTTTCTAAATTAAAGAAAAATATGCAACGAATTTTTCTTTAGCTTCAATGCTGCAGGAGGAACCAATAGGTTCAGAAAAGTGATCTTATCAAATAATTAATACAAAAATGTCCGTAGCCCAAATCGATCTTCTTCTAAATGTACCTATCTTTTAGACTCTTTTAGATCGGGTATTGAGTATATTGGCGAAAATACTACAAACATCTATAGGAAGTTTGAAATAGCTTACAAAAAATACTCTCAATTTATAAAGTAGTGACAAAATTATAATTATTCATTTTCTTACATTATGTGAACTACTTTCTAAGGAGATACTATTCCACACATTATCAGATATACACGTATGGAATAGCAGCTTCATAGAACATAGCTCTAAATAGTTCCTTCTCTATCCGTTTTCATTATATTCCTAGCCAAAGGGATAAATACCCGAGAATTGTCTGACAAAGAGATTTAGGTAACGCAACAGTAGCTGAAATAGATAAAACCATATCATATTATTGGTTAATATGTTATAATATCAATATAATGTTATTTAATAGATTGGCGATAAAGTTAAACATGTATATTAAAAGTTTATAACACAATAGAAACGCTTATCCAGAAGTTCGATTCAATGTTAAATTTGTATATGATTAAACCACAATTGTAGATAAACATAGTGTTGCTTTCACATTCCAATAGAAAACAGTCTCAGAATGTGCTGTCCACAATTTAACTATTAAAGATACGATGACAACTAATCCATGATTCGCGTTATGTAAAGTGCTTTTTACAGGCATGCAAAAGCAATAGGCTTCGATATACGAGATTAGACTTCTAACTTATAGAGAACAATTTAAAATTGGAGTAGGATTTCTGTCCCCAATACAATTTTCTAAATTAAAGAAAAAAATGCAACGAATTTTTCTTGAGTTTAAATGCTGCACGAGGAACCAACACGTTCAGAAAAGTGATCTCAAAAAATAATTAATAGAAAAACATTCGTGGCCCAAATTGATCTTCTTCTAAATGTGCCTATCTTCTAGAGATGTTGGCGACCACATTGACCCATCATCATTAAATTGGTCCAGAATATTCCTTGCTTGCAAATAATGATTGAAGTCAAAAATGATTGTATTGAGATTCGTGCTGATATTATTTACTTCTTCTGCTATTATTTCGTGGTTGTGTGTTAATAATGTGATAGTCTCTTTGAACTCTTTTATAATCTTCTTGATCAAGCTAATGTGACGATTAAGATGATTTATAAGATTTTCCTGATTCGTCTGTAAATTTTCTATCGCATTGTTGTATTTTTCTGCGTCATCTTGATCCAGATTTCCAGAAATTGCTTTGATAATGCTTCCTAGTCCATTAATTAGTCCTCTTCTTGTTCTGCTATAGAGGTAAATTTTTGAGAATTTGCCTCGAGCTGATTTTAATTGGTATCTAAGAGCTTAGCCGAAATTTTATAAACTGCTAAAATATGGAGGGCTAAGTCCATTTTGAATTGCTGTGATCACTGAATCGTATTGAATTTCAATTCTGTCCAATTTTTCCTTTATTAGTAGTCGTTTAAAAAAGTGTATAAAATCGTGTGTACTAGTATGAATCTTTGTTTGTCCCAGGTTGAAGGGAATTATTCCTGGGTTGTCTTTCAGGTCCTTGATCTTCACTTCCTCTCCCATCGTTAGGGTGATCCTGTGGGGAAGGATCAGAATTAGTTTTTGACTTAGGTTGATGTTTTGTTTTTTTCGTGTGAACTGTAACTTTTGATGTGTTTACAGTCACTTCGTTATTTCTTTTTATACGTTTTAAGGAATATCGCAGAAGTAATTTATTTCTGGTAACTTTTGTTCGTGTATAGATTTTTGTGCTTTGTTTATAGGCAATAGGGCCTTGTCTCGATTTGTTTCTATTTTCGATGACTTTATTTTTATTCTCTTGTATATGCTGGCTTACTTCCTTGTATAATTTAGCCAGTATTACTTTCTATATGTCAACGTCAAAGGGATCATTTTTGTCGATATGTCCGTTTAATATATCAATGTGTCTTGACTTCGTTGCTGAATGTATGGAATTATTGTACCCAATTATAGCGTATAGCATTTGTTCTTTTATCGAGAACTTTGCTATGGTGTTCCTTTGGATTCGAAAATGTTCGATTAATGTAGAATGAAATCTCTCAATCATCCCTTTGGATTTCGGATTCTCTGGTGTCGTATAGTGGATTGAGATTTTATGAGAATCTACAAATTCTTGTATTACTTCATTTTTAAATTCCGTACCATTATCGGCTACTATCATTGTTGGAAGTCCACGATGTGTTATAAAAATTACTCGGGCGTTGAATACATTGATTGCATTCCCTCCATTTATTGGGTAGGCTTATATATATTGTTCTGAAGCTATTTTCTTGTGGCATTTTAAATTAATTACTATTTAAATGGGAATAAGCCACAATTAAAGGTTAAAATACGTTTATTGACGTTTCAATTTCCACTTCGGAAATCGTTCTCGTATTTTGAGAACGATTTCCGAAGTGGAAATTGAAACGCCAATAAACGTATTTTAACCTTTAATTGTGCATTATTCCCATTTAAATAGTAATTGGCTTATATATACTTCGAAAATGCGTCTATTATGGTTAAAAAGTTTTGTCCATTAGCCTGCAATGAATAAATGTGAGCTATTTTAGTGGTTTAGTGGGAGTCGGTGTAACAATAATTTTTTTTTTGAGGAGCTCTGTCGTATTTATTTTCACATATATCGCAAAATCTTTTGATATCTTCTATGTCCTTCTTCATATGAGCCTAGTAATATCGTTTTTTTTTTATTTGACTTTCCGTTTCAGCTATTCCTTTAGCTAGGTTCGTTTTTCCTTCACGCTAGTTTTTTATAATTGATTTTTATTGTTTTTCTATGTTAACATCTTCCAATAAAAGATTACATTTAAATAAGTCATATGCGTTGTGTTTAAAAGTTTTCCTGAAAATATCACAAATTTTTGCAAAGATGTCTTCTTTTGCTTCAAATAAAATTGCATATTTCTTTTTCGGGTTGAGGTGTACTTTAAAAATTTTTAAGGTATCAGCTTTTAACTGATCTTTCGATAGCTAGATATTATAACGTCTTTTATCCGAAAAGGTTTGTATGATTGCTGGAGGTCGTGGATTGTAGTTGACGATTTGGAATATAATTTGGTTATTGTAGAAGTTAAGTTTGGTGCCGGTATAAGCAATCCCACACTTGCTGACCAACGGCTTCGGGCGGATGAGTTGGTGAGTGGAAGGGCACTCTTTTGTCCTGGTGCTAAGAAATTGGCACCAAAGGCGAATGAATCAAGTAAATGGTCAACGGTGTAAGGATGCAGAAGGCAAGGAGAAACCACTGCATTAAGGATCCAATTGGATATCTCTAGTACGATCATCATGACTGTACAACAAAAAGCCACGTCAACCACTGATCATGGGAATCGGAGACCAGGATCCGGCATGGGAGGTATATCACACGAAGACCACAGGGCCTCCCGGGTCGTCAACCAGCAAAATCCCTGTGAAGTACTAAATACCACTCCTAAAAAAAATAGAAAAACACCCAAGAGAGTATTAAAAATTGGTACATGGAATGTTAGGAGTATGTATGATCCAGGCAAAATGCATAATATAATACAAGAAATGCAAAGATTAAATGTCGACATTCTAGGTATTAGTGAAGCAAGATGGCCAAATTCTGGCAGTTTTTCGACAACAAATGGCATGGTATATTACTCCGGAAACAGTAGTACCCAACACCGACACGGCGTAGCAGTTTTCGTATCTAAGTCTATGATGCAGTCGGTCATTAATTTTACTCCAGTATCAGATCGGCTCTTATTTCTGCAATTACAAACAAACACAAGTAAACTAAATATCATACAGATCTATGCACCTACTGCAGATAAATCCGAGGACGAAGTTGAACAATTCTACGAAGAAATCAATCAAGTATTAAAATCGACGAAACCACGAGACATTACCGTAATTCTAGGTGATTTTAACTCAAAAATTGGTAAAGGAAAAAGTGGAAAACATGTAGGAGAATACGGACTCGGTAAAAGAAATGAACGAGGTGACAGACTATTTCAATTCTGCCAGGAGAATAACATGATTGCATCTAATACATTCTTCAACTTACCAAAGAGAAGACTTTATACGTGGAAATCACCCCAGGACAATGGCGAAAGAATAATTCGAAACCAGATTGATTTTTTACTGATAAACGAACGATACAGAAACTCCTTAAAATCCGTTAAAGCTTACCCAGGCGCAGATGTCTTTTCAGACCATAACCCCCTAATAGCGCAAATGAGTATTAAACTAAAAAGATTGGAGCAGAAAAGAAGAGCAAATCAGATAGACGTCAGTCATTTATGTAACCTGGAGGTAAAGGAGAAACTGCAAAAATGTATTAATAATAATTTTAAAAAACTTCATGAAAAAGAAACATCTCAGCCAACGAACAACATAGATAAAAAATGGCAAAACGTAAAAATGGCGATAACAGGTCCTATGAAGAAAATTCTGACTAAAGAAAAACCAAAAATAAAGCAAAGGTGGATGACTGATAAGATCCTTCTTCTCATGGACAATCGGAGAATAATGAAAGGAAAAAACGAACAAAGGTATAAACAAATATAGAAAGAAATCAAAATAGAAATCAGAATAGCAAAAGAAGATTTTTATAAAAGAAAATGTGAAGAAATAGAGCAATTGCAGGCAAAACATGATATTTTTAATGTACATAAAAAAGTGAAAGAACTTGCAGGTACACAAAAACGTAAGCAGCCAAATGCCCTGTATAATGTCAACGGAAACATAATAACAGAACTAGAAGAACAGTTGAAGACATGGAAAAACTATATTGAAGAACTCTTTGCAGATGATAGACAACAATCTGAGCTAAGTAACATACAAGGAGACGAAGGTCCAGAAATAACGGAAGAAGAAGTAATGTACGCATTAAAAAGAATGAAAAATGGTAAAGCCCCAGGTCCAGATGAAATACCAACGGAAATCCTTAAACTAATAGAAAAAGACTCGATTCACATTTTAGTTAAACTTTTCAATAGCATTTATACATCAGGAAAAATACCACAAGAATGGCTTTTATCCACCTTTGTTACTATACCAAAAAAGATAAATGCCAAACAATGCAGTGACTACCGTACAATCAGTCTGATGAGCCATGTACTGAAAATATTTCTGAAAATTATACACTCTAGAGTACACAGAAAACTGGAAATGGACATCAATAATACCCAGTTTGGATTCCGAAATGGACTTGGAACAAGAGAGGCGTTGTTTGCACTGAACGTTATGTCTCAAAGATGTCTTGACATAAATCAAGATGTATTCATGTGTTTCATAGATTACAACAAGGCCTTTGATAAAGTGCGGCATGATCACCTAATTAGACTCCTGACAGAAAAGAATTTAGATAAACGAGACATCCGACTAATAGCAAATATGTACTACAATCAGAAAGCAGTAGTGAGAGTAGAGAATAATACCACTGAAGAAATCGAAATAAAGCGAGGTGTGAGACAAGGGTGTATACTGTCACCAGCCCTGTTTAATCTCTATTCCGAAGACGTAATGAATAGAACACTCTCTGAGCAATCCGTAGGTATTAAAATAAATGGTGTTAGATTAAACAATCTGAGATTTGCCGATGACACCGTTCTGATCGCAGAAACACTTGAAGAGCTACAGACATTGGTGAATAAGATAGCAGACTGCAGCGAAAAATATGGACTATCTTTGAACATAAAGAAAACTAAATTTATGGTAATATCGAAATCAACACAAAATGTCCAAAATTTATATTTACACAATGAAATTATCGATCGAGTTAGCAAATACAAATATTTAGGCACTTTTATAAACGAAGACAACGATAGCTCTGCAGAAATCAAAATAAGAATAGAAAAAGCCAGATCCATATTCACTAAAATGAAGAGAGTGTTCTGCGGAAGAGATTTGAGCCTTGAAATGAAACTTCGCCTGATGAGATGTTACGTACTTTCTGTGCTGTTCTACGGAATGGAGTCATGGACGTTAAAAAATATTGATACCAAAAAATTAGAGGCATTTGAACTGTGGATGTATCGCAGAATCCTGAGAATATCATGGACCGAGAGAGTCACAAATGTCGAGGTCTTGAGAAGAATGAATAAAGAGAAGGAAGTCATATTTACGATCAAAAAACGAAAACTGCAATACTTGGGACACATTACAAGAGGCGAAAGATATGACCTACTTCGAATAATTATGCAAGGGAAAATAGCAGGAAAAAGGTCCATAGGAAGAAGACGAAACTCCTGGCTAAAGAATCTACGGGAATGGTATAGCTGTAGCAGCAACGAATTGTTTCGGTCAGCAGTTTCGAAAATACGTATAGCCCTGATGATCGCCAACCTTCGGAACGAAGATGGCACTTGAAGAAGAAGAAGAAGTTAAGTGGTTTTTCCGAAATAGGTATACCAAGAATTGGGTTTTCTACTGGTGTATGTATTGTTTCATTTCCGTCTTCATCCATGTTTTGATCTTCGTTTTCAACAGTGTCTTCTGGGATGTTTTGATCTTCGTTTTCAATATTGTCTTCTGGGATGTTTTCTGCAATTAATTATGTTGCTTTTTCTTCTACAATCTCGTCAATAATTTGATCTGTATCTGGATTATTAGTCGCTGACCATCCATCGTCTTCCATGTCTACTAAATCATCAAAGAATTCCTTAATTTGTGAATCGATGTCCTTAGTTTCCTTTGTGTGTATTTCGATTCGATACAGTGTGTCTGCATTTGTATTAGCTTTCCTTTTTTGTAAATTGCTTTGTAGTCTTCTTCTTCTTCAGGTTCCTTCTCCTATCGGAGGTTGGAAATCATCATCGCTATTTTAATTTTATTCGCCGCGCTTCTGAATAATTCTAATGAGCTGCAATCAAACCACTCTCTCAAATTTCGTAGCCAGGATATTTTGCGTCGTCCAGGGGTTTCTCTACCCTTGTATCTTCCCTTGCATAATTAACTAAGTAATAAGTACTTCTAGCCCCTCATTATATGACCCAGATATTAAATTTTTCTAATTTTAACAGTTTTTTTGACTTCACATTATTTCTTTATTCTTTGTAACACCTTTATATTAGTAACTTTTTCAGTCCACGTTATTCTGTGGATTCTCCTGTAGCACCACATCTCAAAGGAGTTTAATTTTTTAATTTCAGACTGTTTTATTGTCCACGCTTCCATGCCGTATAGTAAAGTAGAAAAAACGTAACAACGTAGCATTCTTGTGTGGATCTCTTGATTAAGATTACGGTTACAAAGTAAGTTCTTCAATTTTATGAACATGTTTCTTGCCATTTCTATTCTGGATCTGATTTCTTTTGTTTGATCTCCATCTTCGGTTAGCCACGTTCCTAAATATTTAAATGTTGTTACTCTTTCGATCGTTGTATTATTGATGATTAGGTTATCTACATTTTGTGTTTTTTTTAGAATATCATTGATTTCGTCTTCTTGAGATTCATTTGCAGTCCGTATCTTTCACATGCATTGTATACATGTTGTATTATGTACTGTAAATCTTCCATGTCACTTGCAAAAATATGACCGTATCGTCCGCATATCTAATATTATTAATGCTTTTTCTGTTGACCAAAATACCTTCCACAATATCCAATAAAGCTTTTTGAAATATCACTTCACTGTAGACGTTGAATAAGGGTGGTGAAAGTATGCACCCTTGTCGAATTCTTCTAAGTATACTTACTTCCTCTGTCAGTTCTCCTTCGACTCCTTTTCTTCGTTTTTGGCCTTAAGAATACTCAAAAGCTTTTGATGTTGAACTCTGTCAAATGCTTTTTTAAAATCTATGAAGCAAGCATATATGTCCTGATTCATATCCAGACATCGTTGTGTCAGAACATTGACTCCGAATAATGCTTCTCTAGTTCCTAGACCCTTTCTAAAACCCATCTGTGAATCACTTATTTCTTGTTCTAATTTCATGTGGATTCTGTTATGTATGATTTTAAAAAAGGTTTTTAATGTGTGGCTCATTGATTTTTGGAATCGTTACAAAAGTACTTTAATTTGTAGTCAAATTCTTGTAATTTTAATCTCCAACGTACTAGTTTGGAGTTGGGTTTCTTTGGGGAAAATAAATATTGCAAGGGGCGGTGATCTGAAAGTATTTGAAATTTTCTTTTAAATAGGTAGGGTCGGAAATACTTAATTGTCCACACCATTGCTAACATTAGCTTTTCTATTGTGGATTACTTGGTTTCGGTTTCATTTAGTGTCCTGAAAGCAAAGGCAATTGGTTTATCAGTGCCAACCGGTCCTTGGGAAGATACTGCTCCGATAGCGAAGTTGCTGGCATCTGTTGTGAGGTTAAACGGTTTGAAAAAATCTGGATATTGCAATAATGGCTCATTCATTAATAATTTTCTGCACATTTTAAAGCATTCTACGAATTCGCGTATATGTTCGATCTTTGCATCTTTTTTTAAGCATCTTGTTAGAGGTTTTGTGATTTTTGCAAAGGCTCGAATAGTCAATCGTCTTCTCGTTGATCTTTCTATAATCTACCACTATCCTCCACTTTATTTTACCGGATTAATCTGGTTTCTTTGCCACGAATCAAATGCGCGAAGACCGTGGCAATTGGTTTGGTCGAATGATCACTTGCTCTAATATTCAAGAGATTTGTTTCTTTACTTTTTCCTTGTGCACATACGGATACCGGTATTATTTCGTATATACAGGCTCTTCGTCTTTGGTTCTGAAGTGGTATTTAAATTCGTAAATAGTAAAGCTAAGAGGAGTGTCTGGTTGGTGAAATATATCGGAGAATTTTCGGCATAGGTGGCGAACTTGTTTCTCTTCTTCTTCGTTAAGATGTTCGGTTTTAACTAAGTAGTCGATATCTTGTCTGTAGTCTGGTCTGGAGGTTGTTTCCATGGATTATATATGGAAATCTTGAATGTCTATTTTCTTGCTTTCAAGTGGTTCCATAAGAGAAGTTAATGGGGTCTGACGTGAAGTTGGCAATTTCGGTCCAGGCAAGGTGGTTCTCGGCGTTAGTAAGAGCTTCTCATACTACGACGCCTTGCACGTTTTGGGTTGGAATAATGATGGTTTCTTTTTCTTCTTTGACAGGAATTTTGATTTGGCTAATAGAATTTGCTTCCAAATGAATGGAATAAAATTATGTTTTATTTGTTTCGTAATATTTAATGGGGATTGTAGAATCTTTTGTAACTAGAAGCGATTTGGGAAAGTTTAATTGAGTTTCGAAGAGTTTTAGATTGTCGAAGCCAATAAGACCATCAAAAGGTTTGTAAAACTTAAAGAGATAAAACGTCATTCTGCTGTCAGAATTAAGTTCTGAAAATGAAGGAATTTCGGCACAATATTTTTGGGAATAATTTTGAAAAATTGATGTGACGACAAAAGTTTAATGTTTTATGAAACTTGGAAAATATAAAGAAGCTATTATTGGATTAAGTAATGACTTTGTGGATCCTGTATCGATAAAAAGTCGTAAAGAAGGCCTAGAAATTTTAATATTGGGTAGCTCCTTCTTGTCTAGAAATGAATGAAGTTCAATTACGTTTCGATTGCTTCTGGTGGGTCCTCTCGGAAATTTACGTTTTCTCGTATTCAGTTGGTTAATTTTCCTATGTAAATTATAGAAAATTGTCCTATTCAGGTTCGTAGTAATCGTTGTAGTTGGCATTCTCTTCTTGTTCTTCTCCGTGGCATTGTATATTGTAAAGTTCTTCTACGGTGAATTTTGGTTGTGCTCGGTAATCTGGTGTAAAATTTTAACGGCCTTTGGTTGTGGTTTCTGTTATTTCGCTCATAGGTCTTGGTCCAGGCTGTTTTGACTGTTCAGATTTAGGTACCCATACATTTGACTGGTTCTGGGTTCTGAATGCTGAAGAGTTTGAATATTGTCTAAATTGGTTAAAGTTTTTTTGCCGATGTGGTTGCTGAAACTGATTCTGTGGATAGAATTGTCTCATTAGTTGCTGCCATTGCGGAGGCGTAAAATTTGGCTATTAATACAATGATTTCTAGATAAGTACAGGCATCTGCTGTGTCTGAGATCGGCGTTCCGGATAATTTTCGCTTCTTCCTGACGTTGAAGGTTGACTTATTTGATTTTTTTGAAGGTATCGAATATTATTTTCTTCCGTTACGTATTATTCCGTGGCTAAAAATATTAAAAGAAGAAGTCATCTATGCCATCAAAACACAAAATAGGGTAACGCTACTGGACCAGATGATGTGCCAATAGAATTATTAAAACTCATCGATGAAGATGTTTTTGATGTAATGGTTGAACTCTTTAATTTAATATACCAGACTGCCACAATCCCCAGACAATGGCTGCAATCGACCTTTGTAGCAATTCTCAAAAAGGCAAGTGCAACAACTTGCTCAGATCACGGAACAATAGCTTTAGTAAGTCACACACTTATAACATTTTTGAAAATAATTCACAGCAGAATTGTTAAAACTCTTGAATATGAAATTAGTGACATACAATTTGGCTTTAGAAATGGTATAAGTACAAAAGATGCTTTGTTCGGCTTTAATGTGTTGGCTCAGAGATGCTTGAACATAAATCAGGACATGTACTTATGTTTTGTAGACTTTGAAAAGGGATTTGATAAGGTTCAACATAAAAACCTTGTAGATATTTTAAAGAGCAAAAATATTGACAGTCGTGATATGAAAATTATATCTAACTTATATTGGAATCAAACTGCCAAGGTAAGAGTGGGCAACCAGTACACCAAAAATATCAAAATACAGAGAGGAGTCCGCCAGGGTTGCGTGTTGTCCCCACTACTTATCAATGTCTACAGTGAAGCGGTATTTCAAAAAGCGCTCTCAGACTCAATAAAAGATATATCTATCAATGGAGAAGTTTTTGTAGACGATACAGTAATAATGACGGATAACAATAATGATTTACAGAACGTAATGTAAAGCCTTAATGAACGCTGTCATAAGTACGGACTCAAGATAAATTTAAAGAAAACTAAATGCATGATCATGACTAAATCTGCACATGCAAATATCCAATTGACTATTGAAGATACTGCAATTGAGAGTGTTAATAACTATAAACACTTAGGAACATGGATAAGTGGAAGTAACTAGAATGATAGGAAATGGGGAGGAAGTAATATCTATCAAAAGACGAAAACTTGAGTACTTAGGAAATGTGATGAGAGGGCAAACATACGCATTATTACAACTTATTATGCAAGGCAAAATCCGAGGAAAGGGAAATGTGGGAAGACGAAGAATATCCTGGCTTAAAAACTTAAGGGAATGGTTTGAATGCAGTAGTTCAGAACTTTTTAGAGCAGCAGTCAACAGAGTCCGCATAGCCATGATGATTTCCAATCTTCGATAGAAGATGGAACTTAAAGAAGAAGGCTAAACTTCCTGATCTCATTACTCTGATAACAGAGCCCGTTGGTTCTCGTAAGCGTGCTAAAGTATGTTGTAAGAGCTTGTTAACGGAAAAATTCTTGTTTGCTCCTTTTAATATCGGCTTTTACGGTATGTAATTCTAGGTAACTATTAATACAGCTTATAAGTCCCATGATCTTTTCATAAAAATGCATAATAGATTCTGTTGAGCCTTGTCTTAAATTTACTAGGTCCCTTGTAAGCAATTTTTTTCCAAAATTTTGAATTAATGCGTTTTTTATTTCATTCCAACTTTCGCATTCATATTCAGATATAACTTCCTTGGTTCTACCTGTTAATTTACTGATAATAACATGAAGCAAAAACTTGTTTTATATATTAGCTGCATTAAGTCTGTCATAATAATGGTTTAGAAGTATTGTAGAAAAGTATAAATTCATGTAATTCATTTGGATTTCCATCAAAATGTGGAAGAATGCATAAATTTTTAACGTCAAATTGTGGAACTGCCATATTTTTAAAAATGTTCAATATATATACTTAGTCAATAGTCAAATCAGTGTAGTAAATTTTCAATAGTCAATATATAAATATATCAATCCTTATCTACTTATTTTCTATCTATTAATCTCTGTGTTTATTAATATATAGTATTTTCATTAAGCTATTCAAATTTGTCTTTAAATAAGTTTCTGAATCTGACTCTAAAATAAATCTAAGGACTTAGAAAAGATATTTTTAAATTATTTTAATCTGTCTGTTAATCTATTCAAATTCTTGTTTAAATTATCTTCTAATCTAGCTCTGATTCAATCTAAGAACTCAGAGGAGTCTGACTTAATAACAATTCTTTCAAAATTTAATCTTCTTAATTCTAAGTAATGATAAAAATCGCTTATAGGATAAAGAAGATGCCAATGTGCATTCCTTTGGTCCTGAAAGTTTCTAACTTCTAATTCCCTCGGATGAACTCTGCAAACGGTTTCCCTGGGGCTGGTTCTTGGAACAGTGGACAAACACTTAAAAGTGACGAGGATCTATAAAGACTCTTCCACTTCCATACCAACTCGGCGCCAAATATGAATGTTCTTGGGAAAAACACTTTTTTAAAAACTAAACTCACAATTAAAACTTTTATTTTCGACTTACAAAGATTTTAGTAACAATACAATAAACAAAAATCAGACTGAAAAATATTAATTTTTACATGGTGTTTTATAATTTTATAATTGCCTATCTTGCTGTCCAATACGTCGCAATTCAGTCCAGAATGTTCAAGCGGTAGCCCCGTGTTGAATCCAAGTGGTAGAATTCACTGGACGGTAGTGGTCATTGTATTGTAACTCGTTAGACCAGTTCACTTCCTAAGATTGGCGAGCCAGGAGATACTTCTACGTCCAGGCCCCTCCTACCCTCAATTTTGCCTTGTAGAATAGGGATGTTCACTAATTTTTAAATATTGTTAAATTCAATAGGTTATAACATATATAAAAACATAGCAAACATAAAATTGTTTAAAAATATATATATCTTAAGATAAATCAATTCTTAATTTCAATTCTGATGGAGGCTAGAAAAACGGCTCCTCGTAGCGAGGCTACGGTGTGTGACGTCAGCAGTCGTATCGACAACTTGTTTTGTATACGTATTTACGAAGTGTGACCTGTTCTTTAAGTATTTAATCACCGATAATGAAACCAAATAAGTGGCGTTTTGTTCCTGGGTGTCTAAATACATCTAAAAACAATTCTGAGAAGATTTTTATTACAGTTCCAAACAATTTAACACCATATTCACTTAAAATTGTCAAAACCACAGGTTTTTATATCTGTACCTCGGAGGGATACAACACCATGTAAATTTTTTCAATTTTGACACTTTTACAGACTAATAATTAACTTTTATAACTTTATTTAAAGGAATAGAGCACTAGGTCCTAAACCATTTGCTGATAAAGAAAGTGACCTTTAAAAGAACACCAAGGCCATTTTTACTTAGAGGGATAAAACACCATATGGACTTAATGTTTTGTCCCTCTAAGCATGTGAATTACCGCCGCATATCATATCTCTATGATGAGAGGTAGACTGTTAGTGATCTAATAATACTTTTGCCATTTATGGTGTGTTTACAGTGGTTTGTTATTAATAATAAGAACAATGAACCATAATTCTCGTAGGAGAAAGATTCTTGAAGTACCTACTAAAAAGTTCTGCGAATTCTTCTACTGCATTTACAGGTAAGCTACCTTTTTGCTCATTATTTTGAAATTATTAAAAAGCATAACCTCAAAAGGGTAATGTAGTGATTTGATACCAACCTTAGACTAGCAATATTATTAAATCTTTTAAAACCAATATTATACGCCTTGTTTAATTTCAGAATCAAATAATACACCAAGCAATGATGTTTTAAATGAAGAGCATATTACTAAAGATGCCTTGAGTTTTGATAACGAAGATCAGTCTGATATAGACAAAAGTTCTGATAAACTATTCGTAGTGGAAATGAAATAAGATCTGCATTACTAAAATGGGCAGATACCGTCATTCCTGACAGTAACATAGAAAAAATCATACTATGGTCTTACAAATGTTACGGCCAGAATAAAAATGTTAGTATTAATATTTGTTTAAAAAGTAAGAAAGAGAAAAAACTTAACATTTCTATTTACACGCCCTGGGACTGGCAGCAGTTAGTCAGACAAACCTCAATGAAATATACCGTACATAATATGGAACTAGAAGATTTTAAAAATTTAAGGTCTTTGTATGATGTCAAAACATCTTAAAATACGCCTTTGATTAATAGAAAAGAGACATTAACAAACACCAAGTTCTTCTGTCAAACTGTGTTTAACTGCAAGTTAAATAAAACAGCATTGGAACTCTGTTTTTAAAAAGTAATTTTCATGACGCAAACCAGGAGATTGACCTTGTTAGGTTTCGAAGGCGACACCTTAAATTGTCAAAAGATTTGCAACTGGTATCACAAAGTCCAATACTTATATCACAACAAAAGTATAACGATCTATTACTGTCATATGTTCCTACATTTTGCCATGATTTTTATGAAAACTTAAAGCATACCTACTAGTAATACTAATAGTGACTATCCAGAAGGAGACTTACTTGAGGATGACTGAGTGGTTTGTACCTGTATTTGTAAAGGTAAATTGTATGGTTAAATAAATTTTATCAGTAAAAGTCAAATAGGATTGTAGTTTTTATTGAATACCCCATACTAATTCTTACAGTACAATAACTTTATTAGATGGATACAACACCATGTCCGTTAAAAGGGTTAAAAAACACAGGAAAAAATTTGTTTTTAATTATAACAAATGTATTATGTAAATAACAATTAACAGAATGTTCTATTAAAATATTGTTTCGACACCTCAATAAATAGCTGCAGCAATATTACTTTTTGGTCAAAAAAAAGTTTAAAACTGCTCTCCTGTAAAGTTTTAAAAATGAACAGTGTTGATTTCTTCCGAGATACAGATATTTGCATTTATTTTTTTTCTAACTTGCATAATAACTGCCTTTTCTAGTTTTTCCCTCTCTTTGTAGCAAACACCACTTATTTGGCTTCATTATCACTGTATAAATACTTAAAGAACTGGTTACACTTCGTAAATACGTATACACAACAAGTTGTCGATACGACTGCTGACGTCACACACCGTAGCCTCGCTGCGAGGAGCCGTTTTTCTAGCCTCCATCAAAATTAAAATTAAGAATTGATGTATCTTAAAAAATATATATTTTTAAACAATTTCATGTTTACTATATTTTTATATATTTCATAATCTATTGAATTTAAATGAATTTAACTATATTTAAAAATTAGTGAACATCCCTATTAAAACCAGAAGTCGGTATTTATCATGATGTGGCCGAAATAAGCCAATTTTCTGTTTTTTATGGCGTTAACAATTTCTTTATCTTTTCTTATCCTCTGAAGAATAGTTACGTTACTTGTGTGGTTTATATATGAGAACCTCAACATACGTCGGTAGCACCACATCTCAAATAACTCCAATCGTTTTATGGCATCTTCTGTAAGGCTCCAGCTTTCTACTCGATAGAGGAGGACACTAAATATAGTTTAAAGGTTAGAGAAGAGAAAAGATTCGGAGGACACAAATAAATAAAAAAGAATAATATATTTACTTTAAAAGTACTGCTTTGGATCCTCCACAATTGTTCAGGTTAAAGAAAAAGAAACTAATTGTTCATTACTTTCAATTTTCCGCAAAGGGAGTAACATATTATAAAAACTGATTTTAAGAATTGATTGATAGAAGAACGTAGCTAATCAAATGGTAGCTCACAGTGGTAAAAAGAAAATCATAAATTTACTTCAAAGTTACTGTTTTTGATCGTGTATTAAATATGTTGGCGAAAATATTACAAATATCTATAGGAAGTTTGAAATAGCTTACAAATAATACTCACAATTTATAAAGAAGTGACCAAATTATAATTATTCATTTTTTTGCAATATGTGAACTATTTTCTAAGGAGATACTATTCCGCACATGATCAGATATACATGTCTGGAATAGCAGCTCCATAGAACACAGCTCTAAATTGGTTCCTTCTCTATCCATTTTCATATATTCCTAGCCAAAGAGATAAATACAACAGCTTTTTTTTCGTGGTGCATAAATAAACCAAATATTCCAATTCGTTCCCGAGAATTGTCTGACAAAGGGATTTAGGTCACTCAACAGTAGCTAAAATAGATAATACCATATCATATTATTCGTTAATACGTTATAATATTAATATAATGTTAGTTAATAGATTATCGATAAATTTAAACATGTATATTAAAAGTTTATTACACAATAGAAACGCTTATCCATAAGTTCGATTCGTTGTTAAATACATATGTGATTAATTCACAATTGTAGCTGAACACCATATAAACATAATGTTGCTTTCACATGCCAAAAGAAAACAGTCTCGGAATGTGTTGTCCACAATTTAACTATTAAAGATACGATGACAACTAATCATTGATTTGCGTTATGTAAATTACTTTTTACAAGGCATGCTAAAGCAATTGGCTTCGACATACGCGATTAGACTGCTTACCTTATAGAGAACAATTTCAAATTGGAGTAGGATTTCTGTCCCCAACACTATTTTCTGAAATAAAGAAAAAAATGCAACGAATTTTTTTAAAGTTTAAATGCTACATGCGAAACCAACAGGTTCAGAAAAGTGATCTCAAGAAATAATTAACAGATAAAGGTACGTTCCCAAATTGATTTTCTTCTATATGTGCCTATCTTCTAGAGATGTTGGCGACCACATTGCCCCATCATATTTTATTCACACCAGCTCAGCTCGAAATTGATTAGTTGAAGTTAGACCAGTCCACTTTCTAAGATTGGCCAGCCAGAAGATACGTCTCCGTCCAGGGCCTTTCCTACACTTAATTTTGCTTTGTAGCATCAACTACAGAAGTCGGTCTTTATCATTACGCATGGTGTGGCCAAAGTAAGCCAATTTTCTCTTTTTTATGGTGTTAACACTTTCTTTGTCTTTTTTTATATTTTAAAAAATAGTTATATTACTTGTGTGGTTTATATATGAGACCCTCAACATAAATCGATAGCACCACATTTAAAATGCCTCTAATCGTTTTATGGCATCTCCTGTAAAGCTCCAGCTTTGTACTCCATAAAAGATTGCACTAAATATAGATTAAAGTTTAGAGAAGAGAAAAGATTGGGATGACCCAAATAAATAAAAAAACAATCATGTATTTACTTTAAAAGTTCTGTTTTAGATCCTTAATACAATTGTTCAGGTTAAAGAAAAAGAAACTAATTGTGCATTACTTCAAATTTTCCACAAAGAGAGTAACACATTATAAAAACTGATTTTAAGAATTGTTTAATTGAATTGAAGAACGTACATAGGTAATCGAATGGTAGCTCACCGAGGTAAATAGAGAATCATAAATTTACTTTTAGATCGGGTAATAAATATATTGGCGAAAATACTACAAATATCTATAGGAAGTTTGAAATAGCTTACAAATAATACTCACAATTTATAAGGAAGTGACAAAATTATAATTATTCTTTTTTTTGCATTATGTGAACTACTTTCTAAGGAGATACTAATCCACACATGATCAAATATACAAGTATGGAATAGCAGCTCCATAGAACACAGCTCTAAATTGGTTCCTTCTCTATCCATTTTCATACATTCCTAGTCAAAGAGATCAACACAACAGCTTTTCTTTCGTGGTGCATAAATAAACCAAATATTCCAATTTGTTCCCGAGACTTGTCTGGCAAAGAGATTTAGGTCACTCAACAGTAGCTAAAATACTTAAAACCATATTATATTATTCGTCAATACGTTATAATATTAATATAATGTTAGTTAATAGATTGGCGATAAACTTAAACATGTATATTAAAAGCTTATAACACAATAGAAACGCTTATCCATAAGTTCGATTCGATGTTGAATATATATGTGATTAATTCACAATTGTAGCTGAACACCATATATACATAGTGTTGCTTTCACATGACAATAGAAAACAGTCTCAGAATGTGTCCACAATTTAACTATTAAAGATTCGATGACAACTATTACTTGATTTGCGTTATGTAAAATGCTTTTTACAAGGCATGCAAAAGCAATTGCTTCTATATACGAGACTAGACTGCTTACCTTATAGAGAATAATTTGGAATTGGAGAAGGATTTCTATCCCCAACACAATTGTAGAAAATTAATTATATTTTCTACAATAGTTCTTCTTCTTCTATAATAATTCTAATACCTAATTGTTATTCAATTAAATCACATTAAATCAGCATGACATGCCTTTTTTCTGTTGCATTATATCTTCTGCTCCTGTCAGTTCTTCAGATTCAAAATATTCAAACCCAACTACCCTTAACGCCACTTCGTCTTTGCCTTCTCAAATAGAAGCACGCAAGTCAAACTTACTTTTTCAGCTTTGTTGCTGATTAAAAAAGGGAAAGCTAATTGTTGCACATTAAAATGGAAAAGCCTGAGATGGTGAAGCCAATATTAGGAATTATG